>NW_021822911.1:19645623-19918725 GCF_901001165.1 Salmo trutta | reverse complement strand
ACTTCTTATTCAGAATTCTGTTTATGTCTACCTCAAAGACAACGTGTGTGAAGCAAGAGCTTCCTGTGACAACCGGAAGTGGTTAAAAACACCCAAGAGCTATTGTCATATTACGTGCGCATAGTGAAAATCACGCAACTCAACCATCTGTTACTCAGTCAATTCTTAAGGTAGAGACTTCTTATTCAGGATTCTGTTTATGTCTACCCCAAAGACAACGTGTGTTGAGTAAGAACTTCCTGTGACAACGGGAAGTGGTTAAAACAGCCTAGAGCTATTGTCATATTACGTGCGCATAGTGAAAATCATGCAACTCAACCATCTGTTACTCAGTCAATTCTTAAGGTAGAGACTTCTTATTCAGGATTCTGTTTATGTCTACCCCAAAGACAACGTGTGTGAAGCAAGAGCTTCCTGTGACAACCGGAAGTTGTTAAAACAGCCTAGAGCTATTGTCATATTGCCACCTGCAGATAGTGAAAATCACACAACTCAACCATCTGTTACTTCAGTCAATTCTTAAGGTAGAGACTTCTTATTCAGGATTCTGTTTATGTCTACCCCAAAGACAACGTGTGTAAGCAAGAGCTTCCTGTGACAACCGGAAGTTGTTAAAAATAGCCTAGAGCTATTGTCATATTGACACCTGCAGATAGTGAAAATCACGCAACTCAACCATCTGTTACTCAGTCAATTCTTAAGGTAGAGACTTCTTATTCAGGATTCTGTTTATGTCTACCCCAAAGACAACGTGTGTTGACTAAGAACTTCCTGTGACAACGGGAAGTGGTTAAAACAGCCTAGAGCTATTGTCATATTACGTGCGCATAGTGAAAATCACGCAACTCAACCATCTGTTACTCAGTCAATTCTTAAGGTAGAGACTTCTTATTCAGGATTCTGTTTATGTCTACCCCAAAGACAACGTGTGTGAAGCAAGAGCTTCCTGTGACAACCGGAAGTTGTTAAAACAGCCTAGAGCTATTGTCATATTGCCACCTGCAGATAGTGAAAATCACGCAACTCAACCATCTGTTACTCTGTCAATTCTTAAGGTAGAGACTTCTTATTCAGGATTCTGTTTATGTCTACCCCAAAGACAACGTGTGTTGAGTAAGAACTTCCTGTGACAAGGGGAAGTGGTTAAAACAGCCTAGAGCTATTGTCATATGGTCAACCTGCATATAGTGAAAATCACGCAACTCAACCATCTGTTACTCAGTCAATTCTTAAGGTAGAGACTTCTTATTCAGGATTCTGTTTATGTCTACCTCAAAGACAACGTGTGTGAAGCAAGAGCTTCCTGTGACAACCGGAAGTGTTTAAAAACACCCAAGAGCTATTGTCATATTACGTGCGCATAGTGAAAATCACGCAACTCAACCATCTGTTACTCAGTCAATTCTTAAGGTAGAGACTTCTTATTCAGGATTCTGTTTATGTCTACCCCAAAGACAACGTGTGTTGAGCAAGAACTTCCTGTGACAACGGGAAGTGGTTAAAACAGCCTAGAGCTATTGTCATATTACGTGCGCATAGTGAAAATCACGCAACTCAACCATCTGTTACTCAGTCAATTCTTAAGGTAGAGACTTCTTATTCAGGATTCTGTTTATGTCTACCCCAAAGACAACGTGTGTGAAGCAAGAGCTTCCTGTGACAACCGGAAGTTGTTAAAACAGCCTAGAGCTATTGTCATATTGCCACCTGCAGATAGTGAAAATCACGCAACTCAACCATCTGTTACTCAGTCAATTCTTAAGGTAGAGACTTCTTATTCAGGATTCTGTTTATGTCTACCCCAAAGACAACGTGTGTTGAGTAAGAACTTCCTGTGACAACGGGAAGTGGTTAAAACACTCTAGAGCTATTGTCATATGGTCAACCTGCATATAGTGAAAATCACGCAACTCAACCATCTGTCATTCAGTCAATTCTTAAGGTAGAGACTTCTTATTCAGGATTCTGTTTATGTCTACCCCAAAGACAACGTGTGTGAAGCAAGAGCTTCCTGTGACAACCGGAAGTTGTTAAAACAGCCTAGAGCTATTGTCATATTGCCACCTGCAGATAGTGAAAATCACGCAACTCAACCATCTGTTACTCAGTCAATTCTTAAGGTAGAGACTTCTTATTCAGGATTCTGTTTATGTCTACCCCAAAGACAACGTGTGTTGAGTAAGAACTTCCTGTGACAAGGGGAAGTGGTTAAAACAGCCTAGAGCTATTGTCATATGGTCAACCTGCATATAGTGAAAATCACGCAACTCAACCATCTGTTACTCAGTCAATTCTTAAGGTAGAGACTTCTTATTCAGGATTCTGTTTATGTCTACCCCAAAGACAACGTGTGTGAAAGCAAGAGCTTCCTGTGACAACCGGAAGTTGTTAAAAATAGCCTAGAGCTATTGTCATATTGCCACCTGCAGATAGTGAAAATCACGCAACTCAACCATCTGTTACTCTGTCAATACTTAAGGTAGAGACTTCTTATTCAGGATTCTGTTTATGTCTACCCCAAAGACAACGTGTGTTGAGTAAGAACTTCCTGTGACAAGGGGAAGTGGTTAAAACAGCCTAGAGCTATTGTCATATGGTCAACCTGCATATAGTGAAAATCACGCAACTCAACCATCTGTCATTCAGTCAATTCTTAAGGTAGAGTCTTCTTATTCAGGATTCTGTTTATGTCTACCCCAAAGACAACGTGTGTAAAGCAAGAGCTTCCTGTGACAACCGGAAGTGGTTAAAAACACCCAAGAGCTATTGTCATATTACGTGCGCATAGTGAAAATCACGCAACTCAACCATCTGTTACTCAGTCAATTCTTAAGGTAGAGACTTCTTATTCAGGATTCTGTTTATGTCTACCCCAAAGACAACGTGTGTTGACTAAGAACTTCCTGTGACAACGGGAAGTGGTTAAAACAGCCTAGAGCTATTGTCATATTACGTGCGCATAGTGAAAATCACGCAACTCAACCATCTGTTACTCAGTCAATTCTTAAGGTAGAGACTTCTTATTCAGGATTCTGTTTATGTCTACCCCAAAGACAACGTGTGTGAAGCAAGAGCTTCCTGTGACAACCGGAAGTTGTTAAAACAGCCTAGAGCTATTGTCATATTGCCACCTGCAGATAGTGAAAATCACGCAACTCAACCATCTGTTACTCTGTCAATACTTAAGGTAGAGACTTCTTATTCAGGATTCTGTTTATGTCTACCCCAAAGACAACGTGTGTTGAGTAAGAACTTCCTGTGACAAGGGGAAGTGGTTAAAACAGCCTAGAGCTATTGTCATATGGTCAACCTGCATATAGTGAAAATCACTCAACTCAACCATCTGTTACTCTGTCAATTCTTAAGGTAGAGACTTCTTATTCAGGATTCTGTTTATGTCTACCTCAAAGACAACGTGTGTGAAGCAAGAGCTTCCTGTGACAACCGGAAGTGGTTAAAAACACCCAAGAGCTATTGTCATATTACGTGCGCATAGTGAAAATCACGCAACTCAACCATCTGTTACTCAGTCAATTCTTAAGGTAGAGACTTCTTATTCAGGATTCTGTTTATGTCTACCCCAAAGACAACGTGTGTTGACTAAGAACTTCCTGTGACAACGGGAAGTGGTTAAAACAGCCTAGAGCTATTGTCATATTACGTGCGCATAGTGAAAATCACGCAACTCAACCATCTGTTACTCAGTCAATTCTTAAGGTAGAGACTTCTTATTCAGGATTCTGTTTATGTCTACCCCAAAGACAACGTGTGTGAAGCAAGAGCTTCCTGTGACAACCGGAAGTTGTTAAAACAGCCTAGAGCTATTGTCATATTGCCACCTGCAGATAGTGAAAATCACGCAACTCAACCATCTGTTACTCAGTCAATTCTTAAGGTAGAGACTTCTTATTCAGGATTCTGTTTATGTCTACCCCAAAGACAACGTGTGTTGAGTAAGAACTTCCTGTGACAAGGGGAAGTGGTTAAAACAGCCTAGAGCTATTGTCATATGGTCAACCTGCATATAGTGAAAATCACGCAACTCAACCATCTGTCATTCAGTCAATTCTTAAGGTAGAGACTTCTTATTCAGGATTCTGTTTATGTCTACCCCAAAGACAACGTGTGTAAAGCAAGAGCTTCCTGTGACAACCAGAAGTTGTTAAAAATAGCCTAGAGCTATTGTCATATTGCCACCTGCAGATAGTGAAAATCACGCAACTCAACCATCTGTTACTCTGTCAATACTTAAGGTAGAGACTTCTTATTCAGGATTCTGTTTATGTCTACCCCAAAGACAACGTGTGTTGAGTAAGAACTTCCTGTGACAAGGGGAAGTGGTTAAAACAGCCTAGAGCTATTGTCATATGGTCAACCTGCA
This sequence comes from Salmo trutta, assembly GCF_901001165.1. Lineage (NCBI taxonomy): Eukaryota > Metazoa > Chordata > Actinopteri > Salmoniformes > Salmonidae > Salmo > Salmo trutta. The sequence continues at coordinate 19,914,344 of NW_021822911.1, read as the reverse complement.
TATAGTGAAAATCACGCAACTCAACCATCTGTCATTCAGTCAATTCTTAAGGTAGAGGCTTCTTATTCAGGATTCTGTTTATGTCTACCCCAAAGACAACGTGTGTGAAGCAAGAGCTTCCTGTGACAACCGGAAGTGGTTAAAAACACCCAAGAGCTATTGTCATATTACGTGCGCATAGTGAAAATCACGCAACTCAACCATCTGTTACTCAGTCAATTCTTAAGGTAGAGACTTCTTATTCAGGATTCTGTTTATGTCTACCCCAAAGACAACGTGTGTTGAGTAAGAACTTCCTGTGACAACGGGAAGTGGTTAAAACAGCCTAGAGCTATTGTCATATTACGTGCGCATAGTGAAAATCACGCAACTCAACCATCTGTTACTCAGTCAATTCTTAAGGTAGAGACTTCTTATTCAGGATTCTGTTTATGTCTACCCCAAAGACAACGTGTGTGAAGCAAGAGCTTCCTGTGACAACCGGAAGTTGTTAAAAATAGCCTAGAGCTATTGTCATATTGCCACCTGCAGATAGTGAAAATCACGCAACTCAACCATCTGTTACTCTGTCAATACTTAAGGTAGAGACTTCTTATTCAGGATTCTGTTTATGTCTACCCCAAAGACAACGTGTGTTGAGTAAGAACTTCCTGTGACAAGGGGAAGTGGTTAAAACAGCCTAGAGCTATTGTCATATGGTCAACCTGCATATAGTGAAAATCACGCAACTCAACCATCTGTCATTCAGTCAATTCTTAAGGTAGAGACTTCTTATTCAGGATTCTGTTTATGTCTACCCCAAAGACAACGTGTGTAAAGCAAGAGCTTCCTGTGACAACCGGAAGTTGTTAAAAATAGCCTAGAGCTATTGTCATATTGACACCTGCAGATAGTGAAAATCACGCAACTCAACCATCTGTTACTCTGTCAATTCTTAAGGTAGAGACTTCTTATTCAGGATTCTGTTTATGTCTACCTCAAAGACAACGTGTGTGAAGCAAGAGCTTCCTGTGACAACCGGAAGTGTTTAAAAACACCCAAGAGCTATTGTCATATTACGTGCGCATAGTGAAAATCACGCAACTCAACCATCTGTTACTCAGTCAATTCTTAAGGTAGAGACTTCTTATTCAGGATTCTGTTTATGTCTACCCCAAAGACAACGTGTGTGACTAAGAACTTCCTGTGACAACGGGAAGTGGTTAAAACAGCCTAGAGCTATTGTCATATTACGTGCGCATAGTGAAAATCACGCAACTCAACCATCTGTTACTCAGTCAATTCTTAAGGTAGAGACTTCTTATTCAGGATTCTGTTTATGTCTACCCCAAAGACAACGTGTGTTGAGCTAAGAACTTCCTGTGACAACGGGAAGTGGTTAAAACAGCCTAGAGCTATTGTCATATTACGTGCGCATAGTGAAAATCACGCAACTCAACCATCTGTTACTCAGTCAATTCTTAAGGTAGAGACTTCTTATTCAGGATTCTGTTTATGTCTACCCCAAAGACAACGTGTGTGAAGCAAGAGCTTCCTGTGACAACCGGAAGTTGTTAAAACAGCCTAGAGCTATTGTCATATTGCCACCTGCAGATAGTGAAAATCACGCAACTCAACCATCTGTTACTCAGTCAATTCTTAAGGTAGAGACTTCTTATTCACGATTCTGTTTATGTCTACCCCAAAGACAACGTGTGTTGAGTAAGAACTTCCTGTGACAAGGGGAAGTGGTTAAAACACTCTAGAGCTATTGTCATATGGTCAACCTGCATATAGTGAAAATCACGCAACTCAACCATCTGTCATTCAGTCAATTCTTAAGGTAGAGACTTCTTATTCAGGATTCTGTTTATGTCTACCCCAAAGACAACGTGTGTGAAGCAAGAGCTTCCTGTGACAACCGGAAGTTGTTAAAACAGCCTAGAGCTATTGTCATATTGCCACCTGCAGATAGTGAAAATCACGCAACTCAACCATCTGTTACTCTATCAATTCTTAAGGTAGAGACTTCTTATTCAGGATTCTGTTTATGTCTACCCCAAAGACAACGTGTGTTGAGTAAGAACTTCCTGTGACAAGGGGAAGTGGTTAAAACAGCCTAGAGCTATTGTCATATGGTCAACCTGCATATAGTGAAAATCACGCAACTCAACCATCTGTCATTCAGTCAATTCTTAAGGTAGAGACTTCTTATTCAGGATTCTGTTTATGTCTACCCCAAAGACAACGTGTGTAAAGCAAGAGCTTCCTGTGACAACCGGAAGTTGTTAAAAATAGCCTAGAGCTATTGTCATATTGCCACCTGCAGATAGTGAAAATCACGCAACTCAACCATCTGTTACTCTGTCAATACTTAAGGTAGAGACTTCTTATTCAGGATTCTGTTTATGTCTACCCCAAAGACAACGTGTGTTGAGTAAGAACTTCCTGTGACAAGGGGAAGTGGTTAAAACAGCCTAGAGCTATTGTCATATGGTCAACCTGCATATAGTGAAAATCACGCAACTCAACCATCTGTCATTCAGTCAATTCTTAAGGTAGAGGCTTCTTATTCAGGATTCTGTTTATGTCTACCCCAAAGACAACGTGTGTGAAGCAAGAGCTTCCTGTGACAACCGGAAGTGGTTAAAAACACCCAAGAGCTATTGTCATATTACGTGCGCATAGTGAAAATCACGCAACTCAACCATCTGTTACTCAGTCAATTCTTAAGGTAGAGACTTCTTATTCAGGATTCTGTTTATGTCTACCCCAAAGACAACGTGTGTTGACTAAGAACTTCCTGTGACAACGGGAAGTGGTTAAAACAGCCTAGAGCTATTGTCATATTACGTGCGCATAGTGAAAATCACGCAACTCAACCATCTGTTACTCAGTCAATTCTTAAGGTAGAGACTTCTTATTCAGGATTCTGTTTATGTCTACCCCAAAGACAACGTGTGTGAAGCAAGAGCTTCCTGTGACAACCGGAAGTTGTTAAAACAGCCTAGAGCTATTGTCATATTGCCACCTGCAGATAGTGAAAATCACGCAACTCAACCATCTGTTACTCTGTCAATACTTAAGGTAGAGACTTCTTATTCAGGATTCTGTTTATGTCTACCCCAAAGACAACGTGTGTTGAGTAAGAACTTCCTGTGACAAGGGGAAGTGGTTAAAACAGCCTAGAGCTATTGTCATATGGTCAACCTGCATATAGTGAAAATCACTCAACTCAACCATCTGTTACTCTGTCAATTCTTAAGGTAGAGACTTCTTATTCAGGATTCTGTTTATGTCTACCCCAAAGACAACGTGTGTGAAGCAAGAGCTTCCTGTGACAACCGGAAGTGGTTAAAAACACCCAAGAGCTATTGTCATATTACGTGCGCATAGTGAAAATCACGCAACTCAACCATCTGTTACTCAGTCAATTCTTAAGGTAGAGACTTCTTATTCAGGATTCTGTTTATGTCTACCCCAAAGACAACGTGTGTTGACTAAGAACTTCCTGTGACAACGGGAAGTGGTTAAAACAGCCTAGAGCTATTGTCATATTACGTGCGCATAGTGAAAATCACGCAACTCAACCATCTGTTACTCAGTCAATTCTTAAGGTAGAGACTTCTTATTCAGGATTCTGTTTATGTCTACCCCAAAGACAACGTGTGTGAAGCAAGAGCTTCCTGTGACAACCGGAAGTTGTTAAAACAGCCTAGAGCTATTGTCATATTGCCACCTGCAGATAGTGAAAATCACGCAACTCAACCATCTGTTACTCTATCAATTCTTAAGGTAGAGACTTCTTATTCAGGATTCTGTTTATGTCTACCCCAAAGACAACGTGTGTTGAGTAAGAACTTCCTGTAACAAGGGGAAGTGGTTAAAACAGCCTAGAGCTATTGTCATATGGTCAACCTGCATATAGTGAAAATCACGCAACTCAACCATCTGTCATTCAGTCAATTCTTAAGGTAGAGACTTCTTATTCAGGATTCTGTTTATGTCTACCCCAAAGACAACGTGTGTAAAGCAAGAGCTTCCTGTGACAACCAGAAGTTGTTAAAAATAGCCTAGAGCTATTGTCATATTGACACCTGCAGATAGTGAAAATCACGCAACTCAACCATCTGTTACTCTGTCAATTCTTAAGGTAGAGACTTCTTATTCAGGATTCTGTTTATGTCTACCCCAAAGACAACGTGTGTTGAGTAAGAACTTCCTGTGACAAGGGGAAGTGGTTAAAACAGCCTAGAGCTATTGTCATATGGTCAACCTGCATATAGTGAAAATCACGCAACTCAACCATCTGTCATTCAGTCAATTCTTAAGGTAGAGGCTTCTTATTCAGGATTCTGTTTATGTCTACCCCAAAGACAACGTGTGTGAAGCAAGAGCTTCCTGTGACAACCGGAAGTGGTTAAAAACACCCAAGAGCTATTGTCATATTACGTGCGCATAGTGAAAATCACGCAACTCAACCATCTGTTACTCAGTCAATTCTTAAGGTAGAGACTTCTTATTCAGGATTCTGTTTATGTCTACCCCAAAGACAACGTGTGTTGACTAAGAACTTCCTGTGACAACGGGAAGTGGTTAAAACAGCCTAGAGCTATTGTCATATTACGTGCGCATAGTGAAAATCACGCAACTCAACCATCTGTTACTCAGTCAATTCTTAAGGTAGAGACTTCTTATTCAGGATTCTGTTTATGTCTACCCCAAAGACAACGTGTGTGAAGCAAGAGCTTCCTGTGACAACCGGAAGTTGTTAAAACAGCCTAGAGCTATTGTCATATTGCCACCTGCAGATAGTGAAAATCACGCAACTCAACCATCTGTTACTCTGTCAATTCTTAAGGTAGAGACTTCTTATTCAGGATTCTGTTTATGTCTACCCCAAAGACAACGTGTGTTGAGTAAGAACTTCCTGTGACAAGGGGAAGTGGTTAAAACAGCCTAGAGCTATTGTCATATGGTCAAACTGCATATAGTGAAAATCACGCAACTCAACCATCTGTCATTCAGTCAATTCTTAAGGTAGAGACTTTTTATTCAGGATTCTGTTTATGTCTACCCCAAAGACAACGTGTGTAAAGCAAGAGCTTCCTGTGACAACCGGAAGTTGTTAAAAATAGCCTAGAGCTATTGTCATATTGACACCTGCAGATAGTGAAAATCACGCAACTCAACCATCTGTTACTCTGTCAATTCTTAAGGTAGAGACTTCTTATTCAGAATTCTGTTTATGTCTACCTCAAAGACAACGTGTGTGAAGCAAGAGCTTCCTGTGACAACCGGAAGTGTTTAAAAACACCCAAGAGCTATTGTCATATTACGTGCGCATAGTGAAAATCACGCAACTCAACCATCTGTTACTCAGTCAATTCTTAAGGTAGAGACTTCTTATTCAGGATTCTGTTTATGTCTACCCCAAAGACAACGTGTGTTGACTAAGAACTTCCTGTGACAACGGGAAGTGGTTAAAACAGCCTAGAGCTATTGTCATATTACGTGCGCATAGTGAAAATCACGCAACTCAACCATCTGTTACTCAGTCAATTCTTAAGGTAGAGACTTCTTATTCAGGATTCTGTTTATGTCTACCCCAAAGACAACGTGTGTGAAGCAAGAGCTTCCTGTGACAACCGGAAGTTGTTAAAACAGCCTAGAGCTATTGTCATATTGCCACCTGCAGATAGTGAAAATCACACAACTCAACCATCTGTCATTCAGTCAATTCTTAAGGTAGAGACTTCTTATTCAGGATTCTGTTTATGTCTACCCCAAAGACAACGTGTGTAAAGCAAGAGCTTCCTGTGACAACCGGAAGTTGTTAAAAATAGCCTAGAGCTATTGTCATATTGACACCTGCAGATAGTGAAAATCACGCAACTCAACCATCTGTTACTCAGTCAATTCTTAAGGTAGAGACTTCTTATTCAGGATTCTGTTTATGTCTACCCCAAAGACAACGTGTGTGAAGCAAGAGCTTCCTGTGACAACCGGAAGTTGTTAAAACAGCCTAGAGCTATTGTCATATTGCCACCTGCAGATAGTGAAAATCACGCAACTCAACCATCTGTTACTCAGTCAATTCTTAAGGTAGAGACTTCTTATTCAGGATTCTGTTTATGTCTACCCCAAAGACAACGTGTGTGAAGCAAGAGCTTCCTGTGACAACCGGAAGTTGTTAAAACAGCCTAGAGCTATTGTCATATTGCCACCTGCAGATAGTGAAAATCACACAACTCAACCATCTGTCATTCAGTCAATTCTTAAGGTAGAGACTTCTTATTCAGGATTCTGTTTATGTCTACCCCAAAGACAACGTGTGTAAAGCAAGAGCTTCCTGTGACAACCGGAAGTTGTTAAAAATAGCCTAGAGCTATTGTCATATTGACACCTGCAGATAGTGAAAATCACGCAACTCAACCATCTGTTACTCTGTCAATTCTTAAGGTAGAGACTTCTTATTCAGGATTCTGTTTCTGTCTACCCCAAAGACAACGTGTGTGAAGCAAGAGCTTCCTGTGACAACCGGAAGTGGTTAAAAACACCCAAGAGCTATTGTCATATTACTTGCACATAGTGAAAATCACGCAATTCAACCATCTGTTACTCAGTCAATTCTTAAGGTAGAGACTTCTTATTCAGGATTCTGTTTATGTCTACCCCAAAGACAACGTGTGTTGAGTAAGAACTTCCTGTGACAAAGGGAAGTGGTTAAAACAGCCTAGAGCTATTGTCATATGGTCAACCTGCATATAGTGAAAATCACGCAACTCAACCATCTGTCATTCAGTCAATTCTTAAGGTAGAGACTTCTTATTCAGGATTCTGTTTATGTCTACCCCAAAGACAACGTGTGTTGACTAAGAACTTCCTGTGACAACGGGAAGTGGTTAAAACAGCCTAGAGCTATTGTCATATTACGTGCGCATAGTGAAAATCACGCAACTCAACCATCTGTTACTCAGTCAATTCTTAAGGTAGAGACTTCTTATTCAGGATTCTGTTTATGTCTACCCCAAAGACAACGTGTGTGAAGCAAGAGCTTCCTGTGACAACCGGAAGTTGTTAAAACAGCCTAGAGCTATTGTCATATTGCCACCTGCAGATAGTGAAAATCACACAACTCAACCATGTGTCATTCAGTCAATTCTTAAGGTAGAGACTTCATATTCAGGATTCTGTATATGCCTACCCCAAAGACAACGTGTGTCTATTCTTTTTGCAAAAAAAACAAAAACACACACACACAATTTGGCCATAGTGTGGGGCTTAGAGTCTTATACAGCCGTCAATAGTTACTTTCGTTCAAACGATTTAAGAACCGTCAGACCTAGAGCTCCGAAATTTTAGAAACCTGTTCTAGAGCTCAAGTCGATAGTGCACGGTGATTTATGGGGCTCTAGGAGGTTCTCTGACCGAGAAACCGCCTCGTACATTTGCAATATGTTCAATTCATTTTGAATATCACGGACATGGAGACATGTAGAAATGTCCCAGAGTCACAAGACTAGGTGCATTGATACCGCCTCGGCCCATAGAGATGGACCCCAATGTCTCTGTCCGATAGCTCATTCAGGGACCCCGTAGTAACGCCCTGAAAAAGTGGATTTTCAGCACCAATTAAGGCCATTGCTCGGGCACCGAATGACTATCGAGCCGAAACTTGGGATTCGGGGTCGCCTCACATAGGCCTACACATAATGTCAGAGCTGGACCCGCAGCTATAATGTAACTATGTGTTTTATGTTTTTTTTATGGTTAAAATTGAAAGCACTGTGAATTATGGGCCTTCTCTGACATATGTGATAGTTGGCTTCTATACGAGTTGGAAAAAGTGGATTTGGTGTCAGATGGTATCAGTTTGGTGTCAAAATGACATCTAATTGACTGATGGACGCTGACTGCTGGGTGACGAGCAATGGAGAGGAACCACAGTCACTGCCCGGCAATCCCGAGTTCATCGAGCCAGTCAATAATGCATTTCTGCAGTATTTTTGAGCATGCCTAAATTCGTGATGCTAAATGCCCATTGAATCATATTGCAAACGTAACGCGCAATATTGCAAATGTAACGTGCATTTGCAATATGATTCAAAAGCAAAAAATATCACCAAAGTTGACATGATGAAATCAACACAACGAGCGATGGAAAGGAACCACAGTCACTGCACGGCCATCCCGAGATCATCGGGCCAGTCAATTATGCATTTCTGCAGTATTTTTTAGCATGCCTAAATTTGTGATGCTAAATGACCATTAAATCATATTGCAAACGTAACGCGCTATATTGCAAACGTAACGTGCGTTTGCAATATGATTCAAAAGCAAAAAATATCACCAAAGTTGACATGATGAAATCAACACAACGAGCGATGGAGAGGAACCACAGTCACTGCACGGCCATCCCGAGATCATCGGGCCAGTCAATTATGCATTCTGAGTATGTCAAATTCGTTAAAAATGTTAAAAGCAACAGAGTCCCACTTCTCCCTCATCATACATGACAAGTAGACCATCTGCGTTGATTCATGGCTTAACATAGGGATATATATCATTTGGGCAGTATAAATGCCATTTGGACCATGGTTCACTGACTTTTGGGTTTGGAAACCGACTTCCTATGATCGTACATGGCAAACGGACAAACATACTTATTTGGCACATTCATACTTTCATACATGTATAATTGACAAAAAAGAATTGAACATTTCATTTGCACATTTCTAATGGCATTTGGCAAAAAATATAAATATGTCACTTTTGACTTCCTATGAAATCATATTCCAAATGCACAAATCATATGCCTTATGCACAAGCAAATATGTCACTTTTGACTTCCTATGAAATCATATTCCAAATGCACAAAACATATGCCTTATGCACAAGCAAAAACAACCCAAAAAATTATGTCAATAAAATATGTCAAAAGTATGTCCATACAGCTCTTATACATGTGTAATTGACATAAAAATCGAAAAAATTTCGAAAAAAGGTCCAGAAACCACTTTTTAAGGGTTGAAAAGTTTTCAAAAAATATGTCATTTTTTTCTAAATTTGACTCTTGGGACTTGAAATGTGTTACATTTGCAATATGAAAATTCACTGCGGAGAGCTCTAGCTATCTATTGGATATTTCCTGTGATTTGGCACATGCAATACTTTCACAATTGACAAAAAAAAGCATTGGATATGTCATTTTGCAAAAAAAATGAAAAAAAAATGTCACTTTTTTCCTATGAAATCATATTAAAAATGCACAAAACATATGCCTTGTGCACAAGCAAAAGCAACCCAAAAAACGACGTCAATAAAAAACGTCAGAAGCATGTTCATACAGCTCTTATACATGTGTAATTGACATAACAATCCCAAAAAAATCATTTTATCAAAATCTGAGACTTGGGTAAGAATTGGGTATCATTTGCTGTATGAAAATCCAAGGTGGAGCACTCTCGACATCTAAAGGAAATTTGGGGTGTTACAATTGGCAATTGCCATCGGAAAATTGCCATATGATTGGCCCGGAGATGGGCCGCTTTGGGTGGTTTTTGCAATCGTGTGTATGATTCGTGCTATGCCAATATGTTGCCATGTTATTTTGTCCAAATCAGGGGGGTATTCCCTTACATCGAGATTAAACAGTACAGTAAAATGGTACTTACAGAGTGACTCAAACATGACTTAGACCTTGTTTTTGAAAAACTGTTTATTTCTGTATTTCATGATTGCAACTTGCTGAGAAGTGTCAACAGTGTTCCTTTCATCGAGTTTAAACAGTACAGCAAAATGGTACTTAACAGAGTGACCTTGTTTTTGAAAAACGGTTTATTTCTGTATTACATGATTGCAACTTGCTGAAAAGTGTCAACAGTGTTCCTATCATCCTGAATAAGCAGTACAGCAAAAACGGTACTTACAGAGTGCATCAAACATGATTTAGGCCTTGTTTGGGAAAAACGATTTATTTCTGTATTTCATGATTGCAACTTGCTGAAAAGTGTCAACAGTGTTCCTTTCATCGAGTTTAAACAGTACAGCAAAATGATACTTAACAGAGTGACCTTGTTTTGGAAAAACTGTTTATTTCTGTATTACATGATTGCAACTTGCTGAAAAGTGTCAACAGTGTTCCCATCATCCTGAATAAGCAGTACAGCAAAAACGGTACTTACAGAGTGCATCAAACATGATTTAGGCCTTGTTTGTGAAAAACGGTTTATTTCTGTATTTCATGATTGCAACTTGCTGAAAAGTGTCAACAATGTTCCTTTCATCGAGATTAAACAGTACAGCAAAATGGTACTTACAGAGTGACTCAAACCTTGTTTTGGAAAAACTGTTTATTTCTGTATTCCTTTCATCGAGTTTTAACAGTACAGCAAAATGGTACTTAACAGAATGACCTTGTTTTTGAAAAACTGTTTATTTCTGTATTACATTATTGCAACTTGCTGAAAAGTGTCAACAGTGCTCCTAACATCCTGATTAAGCAGTACAGCAAAAATGGTACTTACAGAGTGCATCAAACATGACTTAGACCTTGTTTGTGAAAAACGGTTTATTTCTGTATTTCATGATTGCAACTTGCTGAAAAGTGTCAACAATGTTCCTTTCATCGAGATTAAACAGTACAGCAAAATGGTACTTACAGAGTGACTCAAATATAACTTTGACCTTATTTTTGAAAAACTGTTTATCTCTGTATTTTATGATTGCAATTTGCTGAAAAGTGTCAACAGTGTTTCTTTCATCGAGTTTAAACAGTACAGCAAAATGGTACTTAACAGAGTGACCATGTTTTGGAAAAACTGTTTATTTCTGTATTACATGATTGCAACTTGCTGATAAGTGTCAACAGTGTTCCTATCATCCTGAATAGGCAGTACAGCAAAAACGGTACTTACAGAGTGCATCAAACATGATTTAGGCCTTGTTTGGGAATAACTATTTATTTCTGTATTTCATGATTGCAACTTGCTGAAAAGTGTCAACAATGTTCCTTTCATCGAGATTAAACAGTACAGCAAAATGGTACTTACAGAGTGACTCAAACATGACTTTGACCTTGTTTTTGAAAAACTGTTTATCTCTGTATTTTATGATTGCAATTTGCTGAAAAGTGTCAACAGTGTTCCTTTCATCGAGTTTAAACAGTACAGCAAAATGGTACTTACAGAGTGACTCAAACATGACTTTGACCTTGTTTTGGAAAAACTGTTTATTTCTGTATTACATGATTGCAACTTGTTGAAAAGTGTCCACAGTGTTCCTATCATCCTGATTAAGCAGTACAGCAAAAATGATACTTACAGAGTGCATCAAACATGATTTAGGCCTTGTTTGGGAAAAACTATTTATTTCTGTATTTCATGATTGCAACTTGCTGAAAAGTGTCAACAATGTTCATTTCATCGAGATTAAACAGTACAGCAAAATGGTACTTACAGAGGGACTCAAACATGACTTTGACCTTGTTTTTGAAAAACTGTTTATCTCTGTATTTTATGATTGCAATTTGCTGAAAAGTGTCAACAGTGTTCCTTTCATCGAGTTTAAACAGCACAGCAAAATGGTACTTACAGAGTGACTCAAACATGACTTTGACCTTGTTTTTGAAAAACTGTTTATTTCTGTATTACATGATTGCAACTTGCTGAAAAGTGTCCACAGTGTTCCTATCATCCTGATTAAGCAGTACAGCAAAAATGATACTTACAGAGTGCATCAAACATGATTTAGGCCTTGTTTGGGAAAAACTATTTATTTCTGTATTTCATGATTGCAACTTGCTGAAAAGTGTCAACAATGTTCATTTCATCGAGATTAAACAGTACAGCAAAATGGTACTTACAGAGTGACTCAAACATGACTTAGACCTTGTTTTTGAAAAACTGTTTATTTCTGTATTTCATGATTGCAACTTGCTGAAAAGTGTCAACAGTGTTCCTTTCATCGAGTTTAAACAGTACAGCAAAATGGTACTTAACAGATTGACCTTGTTTTTGAAAAAGTGTTTATTTCTGTATTACATGATTGCAACTTGCTGAAAAGTCTCAACAATGTTCCTTTCATCGAGATTAAACAGTACAGCAAAATGGTACTTACAGATTGACTCAAACATGACTTAGACCTTGTTTTTGAAAAACTGTTTATTTCTGTATTTCATGATTGCAACTTGCTGAAAAGTGTCAACAGTGTTCCTTTCATCGAGTTTAAACAGTACAGCAAAATGGTACTTAACAGAATGACCTTGTTTTGGAAAAAGTGTTTATTTCTGTATTACATGATTGCAACTTGCTGAAAAGTGTCAACAGTGCTCCTATCATCCTGATTAACTTCTTTGGGCTATGTGGGACGTTAGCGTGCCCCCCGTGGCGCACCCTATCAACAGCAGGTGCATTTCAAGAGCGGCAAATTTGAAACCAAATAAATGTACAAATTCAAATTTCTCAAACATACAACTAACTTACAGCCTTTGAAAGATAAACATCTTCTTAATCTAACCACGTTTACCGATTTCAAAAAGGTTTTACGGGGAAAGCATAAAGTTAGGTTATGTTAGGAGAGTACATTGACAATAGCGGTGTGCAATGCATTGTCGATTCAAAGACAGGCTTCACCAAAACCATACAATCAGCTAAAATTATGCACTAACCTTTTACAATCTCCATCAGATGACACTCCTAGGACATTATGTTAGACAATGCATGCATTTTTAGTTCTATCAAGTTCATATTTATATCTAAAAACAGTGTTTTACTATGGCGTTGATGTTCAGGAAATCGTTTCCCTCCAATACCGGCAGTCAAGTCATGACAACAAAATAATTAATTAATATTACAAAACATTGCTAAAATATTATATTGTCATTCAAAGAATTATAGATTTACATCTCTTGAACGCAATGGACTTGTCAGATTTTAAATTAACCTTACTGGGAAATCACACTTTGAAATAATCTGAGCACTGCGCCAGAAAAATACGCATCGCGATACAGACTAACCGCCATGTTGGAGGAATCTAAAATCGAAAATACTATATAAATAATCCATTACCTTTGATTCTCTTCATCAGATGTCACTTCCAAAGAGTCCCAGGTCCATAACGAATGTAGTTTTGTTCAAAAAAGCTCATCATTTATGTCGAAAAACCTCCGTGTTGTAGCGCATGATCTAAGCCAGCCGGACTTCACTTCACTTCAAGAACGGAAAAAATATATTTCCGTTCGTTCAAACATGTCAAACGTTGTATCGCATAAATCATTAGGGCCTTTTTTAACCAGAACATGAATAAAATTCAAGCCGGACCATTGGGTTTTCTTTTAAAACGTTTCGGAATGAGAGTACCCACCATCAAATCGAGCGCCAGGTGTCTAATGGACCATCACGTTCCATGGCTCTTATTCGGTCAGATCTCACTGTAGAACACTCAAAACACTTTGTAAAGGCTGGGGACATCTTGTGGAAGCAATAGGAAGTGCCAGAATATTCCTCACCCCCTTTGTTTTTCAATGGCATAGGCTCAAAGTCAATTCAACACATCAGGTATCCACTTCCTGTCAGAATCTGTCTCAGGGTTTTGCCTGCCAAATGAGTTCTGTTATACTCACAGACACCATTCAAACAGTTTTTGAAACTTTAGGGTGTTTTCTATCCATATATAATAAGTATATGCATATTGTAGTTACTGGGTAGGTGTAGGAGGCAGTTAAAAATGGGCACATATTTTTTCAAAAAATTCTCAATACTGCCCCCTATACCCTAACAGGTTAAACAGTACAGCAAAATGGTACTTACAGAGTGACTCAAACATGACTTAGACCTTGTTTTTGAAAAACTGTTTATTTCTGTATTTCATGATTGCAACTTGCTGAAAAGTGTCAACAATGTTCCTTTCATCGAGATTAAACAGTACAGCAAAATGGTACTTACAGAGTGACTCAAACCTTGTTTTTGAAAAACTGTTTATTTCTGTATTCCTTTCATCGAGTTTAAACAATACAGCAAAATGGTACTTAACAGAATGACCTTGATTTTGAAAAAGTGTTTATTTCTGTATTACATGATTGCACTTGCTGAAAAGTGTCAACAGTGCTCCTATCATCCTGATTAAGCAGTACAGCAAAAATGGTACTTACAGAGTGCATCAAACATGACTTAGACCTTGTTTGTGAAAAACGTTTTTTTTTCTGTATTTCATGATTGCAACTTGCTGAAAAGTGTCAACAATGTTCCTTTCATCGAGATTAAATAGTACAGCAAAATGGTACTTACAGAGTGACTCAAACATGACTTAGACCTTGTTTTTGAAAAACTGTTTATTTCTGTAATTCATGATTGCAACTTGCTGAAAAGTGTCAACAGTGTTCCTTTCATCGAGTTTAAACAGTACAGCAAAATGGTACTTATCAGAATGACCTTGTTTTTGAAAAAGTGTTTATTTCTGTATTACATGATTGCAACTTGCTGAAAAGTGTCAACAGTGCTCCTATCATCCTGATTAAGCAGTACAGCAAAAATGGTACATACAGAGTGCATCAAACATGACTTAGACCTTGTTTGTGAAAAACGGTTTATTTCTGTATTTCATGATTGCAACTTGCTGAAAAGTGTCAACAATGTTCCTTTCATCGAGATTAAACAGTACAGCAAAATGGTACTTACAGAGTGACTCAAACATGACTTAGACCTTGTTTTTGAAAAACTGTTTATTTCTGTATTTCATGATTGCAACTTGCTGAAAAGTGTCAACAGTGTTTCTTTCATCGAGTTTAAACAGTACAGCAAAATGGTACTTAACAGAATGACCTTGTTTTTGAAAAACTGTTTATTTCTGTATTACATGATTGCAACTTGCTGAAAAGTGTCAACAGTGCTCCTATCATCCTGATTAAGCAGTACAGCAAAAATGGTACTTACAGAGTGCATCAAACATGATTTAGGCCTTGTTTGTGAAAAACGGTTTATTTCTGTATTTCACGATTGCAAATTGCTGAAAAGTGTCAACAATGTTCCTTTCATCGAGATTAAACAGTACAGCAAAATGGTACTTACAGAGTGACTCAAACCTTGTTTTTGAAAAACTGTTTATTTCTGTATTCCTTTCATCGAGTTTAAACAATACAGCAAAATGGTACTTAACAGAATGACCTTGATTTTGAAAAAGTGTTTATTTCTGTATTACATGATTGCACTTGCTGAAAAGTGTCAACAGTGCTCCTATCATCCTGATTAAGCAGTACACCAAAAATGGTACTTACAGAGTGCATCAAACATGACTTAGACCTTGTTTGTGAAAAACGTTTTTTTTTCTGTATTTCATGATTGCAACTTGCTGAAAAGTGTCAACAGTGTTCCTTTCATCGAGATTAAATAGTACAGCAAAATGGTACTTACAGAGTGACTCAAACATGACTTAGACCTTGTTTTTGAAAAACTGTTTATTTCTGTAATTCATGATTGCAACTTGCTGAAAAGTGTCAACAGTGTTCCTTTCATCGAGTTTAAACAGTACAGCAAAATGGTACTTAACAGAATGACCTTGTTTTTGAAAAAGTGTTTATTTCTGTATTACATGATTGCAACTTGCTGAAAAGTGTCAACAGTGCTCCTATCATCCTGATTAAGCAGTACAGCAAAAATGGTACATACAGAGTGCATCAAACATGACTTAGACCTTGTTTGTGAAAAACGGTTTATTTCTGTATTTCATGATTGCAACTTGCTGAAAAGTGTCAACAATGTTCCTTTCATCGAGATTAAACAGTACAGCAAAATGGTACTTACAGAGTGACTCAAACATGACTTAGACCTTGTTTTTGAAAAACTGTTTATTTCTGTATTTCATGATTGCAACTTGCTGAAAAGTGTCAACAGTGTTTCTTTCATCGAGTTTAAACAGTACAGCAAAATGGTACTTAACAGAATGACCTTGTTTTTGAAAAACTGTTTATTTCTGTATTACATGATTGCAACTTGCTGAAAAGTGTCAACAGTGCTCCTATCATCCTGATTAAGCAGTACAGCAAAAATGGTACTTACAGAGTGCATCAAACGTGACTTAGACCTTGTTTGTGAAAAACGGTTTATTTCTGTATTTCACGATTGCAACTTGCTGAAAAGTGTCAACAATGTTCCTTTCATCGAGATTAAACAGTACAGCAAAATGGTACTTACAGAGTGACTCAAACCTTGTTTTTGAAAAACTGTTTATTTCTGTATTCCTTTCATCGAGTTTAAACAGTACAGCAAAATGGTACTTAACAGAATGACCTTGATTTTGAAAAAGTGTTTATTTCTGTATTACATGATTGCACTTGCTGAAAAGTGTCAACAGTGCTCCTATCATCCTGATTAAGCAGTACAGCAAAAATGGTACTTACAGAGTGCATCAAACATGACTTAGACCTTGTTTGTGAAAAAAAATTTTTTTCTGTATTTCATGATTGCAACTTGCTGAAAAGTGTCAACAATGTTCCTTTCATCGAGATTAAACAGTACAGCAAAATGGTACTTACAGAGTGACTCAAACATGACTTAGACCTTGTTTGGGAAAAACTATTTATTTCTGTATTTCATGATTGCAACTTGCTGAAAAGTGTCAACAATGTTCATTTCATCGAGATTAAACAGTACAGCAAAATGGTACTTACAGAGTGACTCAAACATGACTTAGACCTTGTTTTTGAAAAACTGTTTATTTCTGTATTTCATGATTGCAACTTGCTGAAAAGTGTCAACAGTGTTCCTTTCATCGAGTTTAAACAGTACAGCAAAATGGTACTTAACAGATTGACCTTGTTTTTGAAAAAGTGTTTATTTCTGTATTACATGATTGCCACTTGCTGAAAAGTGTCAACAATGTTCCTTTCATCGAGATTAAACAGTACAGCAAAAATGGTACTTACAGAGTGCATCAAACATGACTTAGACCTTGTTTGTGAAAAACGGTTTATTTCTGTAATTCATGATTGCAACTTGCTGAAAAGTGTCAACAGTGTTCCTTTCATCGAGTTTAAACAGAACAGCAAAATGGTACTTAACAGATTGACCTTGTTTTTGAAAAAGTGTTTATTTCTGTATTAATTAATATCAAAGACTTATTATGTCGGTATCGATAGTCTAAAAGTTTACCACGTGGTATGGTCAAAGTTCATGAGAGGGATGCATGGTCAAACCTATTGGCCAACTCGTAATGGAGTGCAGGCCTGGTCTAAAGAAAGTAACCCTGGGTGGGGGTTTTATTCGGAATGACAGAAAAAGGCTGTCTCATGACGCCAGGTCTTGTCTGTGTCCCTGGGGGCGTGCCGATGACTGAGTTAAGCTTTAAACAGAAATACAATTCTAGCACATTAACATCAGTACATAGCCTCTCAACATATTCCAAATAGCTTTAATCTTATTAAATCATTGTATACAACCATTTAGATGCAAGTCCCATAGCTGAGGCTATTATATAAACCTTAGTATGGTAATATGGCACTATTGTCTCCAATGAGTATCACAAAATTGTACCAAGCGGACCAGTTCGTAGCTGGATTCTTCACCGATCTTTTATACCTTCTCCAGAACATAAATGTCGTTCGGTTCCCCAATTCTGTGAGTTGGAAGAATTTCATTTGTCTCTCTATGAAACCCCTCTCTGTCTCAAAACTGGGCCATGCGGCAGGACATTCTCCTTTAGAATTTTACGACCCCTCTCACCACAGCAGTGTCAGAAGTATAGAGGTTGGGGGATGGTGCATAGAAAAGGCCTGGTGCAGAGGGAGGGGGTTCAACTGTGTTCTCTGTACCCAGAGAGAGGGCAACGTCATGACATACCACCCTGGTGGTTTGGATCTTGTTTATCCTGCAAGTTACAAATCAACATAAAATCATGACCACGTGATGTCCTGTTGGTAGATCATCTTAGCTAGCTCTCCCAATCAACAGTTGTGATTGCTTTTTGCCTCGCTTTATGTCTCTCTAATGTTAATATGCCTTGTATACTGTTGTTTAGGGTAGTTATCATTGTTTTATTTTACTGCGGAGCCCCTCGTCCCACTCAACATTCCTCAGAGAGCTCTTTTGTCCCACCTCCCACACATGCGGTGACCTCTGTGGTGGTTACTTTCTTTACTATCAAATGAGGAGAGACAATCTTCACACAAGTCAGAGTTATACTTAAACTAAATCTTTAATAATAAGAGCTTTGCAATAGCAATGACTTATCAACGATTCACCATTTTCTAATGATCTGTTGAGAGTGGCAAAACAAAAGTACAAAGATCTTTTATAGCCAAGATACACCCCTTTCAACCTACATGACGAACAACAGATACATAGAATGGTCACAAGGTTAAGATTTGTATGAAAGATATCTATACTACATAGCAGACAGCATCTGCTGTGTCAACAGTTTTCATTGTATAGACCAGTGTCTGGCCCACCTACTCCAAACTGGAGCCGTCTCTTCCTGGTACGGTATAGAACAGAACCACTAACTCATGTTCTCTGGAATGCTCTTTAGGTTTTATCACCCAAAGACATCGTAAATCACCTCTGTCAGTGTTATCTCATAGAGGCCCATCCTCAGTAGAACACACACAATAATTAACAGAATACTCTATTCTGTCGAATAAAACAACCATTATAATGCAATACAAGCATTATAACATAATCTTGCAATTTCCCTGACACCTCACCTAGCATAACTGTTGCCTCCAGAGATGCAACCTATCTAATCGTCACTCAATGCCTAGGTTTACCTCCACTGTACCCGCACCCTACCATACCCCTGTCTGTACATTATGCCTTGAATCTATCCTACCACGCCCAGAAATCTGCTCCTTTTATTCTCTGTTCCCAACGCACTAGACGACCAGTTCTGATATCCTTTAGCCGTACCCTCATCCTACTCCTCTGTTCCTCGGGTGATGTAGAGGTTAACCCAGGTCCTGTGTGTCCCCAGGCACTCTCATTTGTTGACTTCTGTAACCGTAAAAGCCTTGGTTTTATGCATGTTAACATCAGAAGCCTCCTTCCTAAGTTTGTTTTACTCACTGCTTTAGCACACTCCACCAATCTTGATGTCCTTGCCGTGTCTGAATCCTGGCTTTGGAAGGCCACCAAAAATTCTGACATTTCCATCCCAAACTACAACATTTTTTGTCAAGATGGAACTGCCAAAGGGGGAGGAGTTGCAATCTACTGCAGAGATGGCCTTAAAGTTCTATCATACTTTCCGGGTCTAAGCACAAACAGTTCGAGCTTCTAATAAAAAAATGAATCTCTCCAGAAATAAGTCTCTCACTGTTGCCGCCTGTTACAGACACCCCTCAGCTCCCAGCTGTGCCCTGGACACCATATGTGAATTGATTTCCCCCATCTATCTTTAGAGTTCGTTCTGTTAGGTGACCTAAACTGGGATGCCTGGTTGTTCTTTAAAAGTAATTTCCTCACCACCTTAAATAAGCATGCCCCTTTCAAAAATTGTAAAACTAAGAACAGATATAGCCCTTGGTTCACTCCAGACCTGACTGCCCTCGACCAGCACAAAAACATCCTGTGGCGTACTGCACTAACATTGAATAATCCCCGCGATATGCAACTTTTCAGAGAAGTCGGGAACCAATACACACAGTCAGTTAGGAAAGCAAAAGCTAGCTTTTTCAAACAGAAATTTGCATCCTGTAGCTCTAACTCCAAAAGGTTTTGGGACACTGTAAAGTCCATGGAGAATAAGAGCACCTCCTCCCAGCTGCCCACTGCACTGAGGATAGGAAACACTGTCACCACCGATAAATCCATGATAATCGAGAATTTCAATAAGCATTTCTCTACAGCTGGCCATGCTTTTATCCTGACTACCCCAACCCCGGCCAACAGCTCCCCACCCCCCATAGCTACTTGCCCAAGCCTCCCCAGCTTCTCCTTCACCCAAATCCAGATAGCTGATGTTCTGAAAGAGTTGCAAAACCTGGACCCGTACAAATCAGCTGGGCTAAACAATCTGGACACTCTCTTTCTAAAGTTATCCGCCGCCATTGTGGCAACCCCTATTACTAGTCTGTTCAACCTCCCTTTCGTTTTGTCCGAGATTCCTAAAGATTGGAAAGCTTCCGCGGTCATCCCCCTCTTCAAAGGGGGTGACACTCTAGACCCAAACTGTTACAGACCTATATCCATCCTGCCCTGCCTTTCTAAAGTCTTCGAAAGCCAAGTTTACTAACAGATCACTGGCCATTTCGAATCCCACCGTACCTTCTCCGCTGTGCAATCCAGTTTCCAAGCTGGTCACGGGTGCACCTCAGCCACGCTCAAGGTACTAAATGATATCATAACCGCCATCGATAGACAGTACTGTGCAGCCGTCTTCATCAACCTGGCCAAGGCTTTCGACTCTGTCAATCACCGTATTCTTATCAGCAGACTCAACAGCCTTGGTTTCTCAAATGACTGACTCGCCTGGTTTACCAACTGCTTCTCAGACAGAGTTCAGTGTGTTCCTTGATGGACAGGCTATTGTACAACACACAGAGCTATTTTCCTTTATTTGTTGTTAGGTGAAGTTATGGGTCCTACAGTAGGTCTATGTTGTTGTTAGGTGAAGTTATGGGTCCTACAGTAGGTCTATGTTGTTGTTAGGTGAAGTTATGGGTCCTACAGTAGGTCTATGTTATTGTTATGGGTCCTACAGTAGGTCAATGTTGTTAGGTGAAGTTATGGGTCCTACAGTAGGTCTATGTTATTGTTAGGTGAAGTTATGGGTCCTACAGTAGGGCTATGTTATTGTTAGGTGAAGTTATGGGTCCTACAGTAGGTCTATGTTGTTGTTATGTGAAGTTATGGGTCCTACAGTAGGTCTATGTTGTTAGGTGAAGTTATGGGATCTACAGTAGGTCTATGTTGTTGTTGTTAGGTGAAGTTATGGGTCCTACAGTAGGTCTATGTTATTGTTATGGGTCCTACAGTAGGTCAATGTTGTTAGGTGAAGTTATGGGTCCTACAGTAGGTCTATGTTATTGTTATGGGTCCTACAGTAGGTCTATGTTATTGTTATGGGTCCTAGAGTAGGTCTATGTTATTGTTATGGGTCCTACAGTAGGTCTATGTTATTGTTATGGGTCCTACAGTAGGTCTATGTTATTGTTATGGGTCCTACAGTAGGTCTATGTTATTGTTATGGGTCCTAGAGGACACTATGTATGTCATGCAACAACAACCAAAGTGCTTCTTCGTTCATTACATAGGTATATTTGTTGTTAGGTGAAGTTATGGGCCAACTTGGCAAACAGTGTGCAAACCCTCATTGTCAGGCTGATGGAAAAGCCAAAGAGCATTTTACTGGTTGAAGTGTTTTTTAAGTACAAAGCGTTTGATTTGCAATGATGACACTAACATTATCTTAAGCAGGACATTCAAACGAGCCTTACAATTATAATCTAAAGTAGTGTGAAATGTACTCATAAGCTACCTGTAAATGGAAGTTACTCCCCTGAGGTTTCCCATATTCACATTCAGAATACATGGTGAAAAACTAAAATCTTTGCTCACCATTTTTGCTCCTGGCAGATATACTACATCCATAACTATCGGTTTCCTCATTAGCAAGGAGGAGTTTCTACAACCAAATTGCATGTGCATCGCCCTCGTGCTGCAATTTTATTAAACACAGAAAGGGGCCTATATTGGAGACCAAAGGTCGTCTGGCACACTGCTTAGAGTTTCAACAACATGAGTAACTCATTTATCGTCTTAGATGTTACTACTAATGTGAAAACAAGACAAAATATGACTGTTCTTGCTCATTTTAAGACAAATGTCAAATAATCATTACATTCATTACAGACGTCAATTGTTGTACAACATCATGGCTACGCTGTTGGCATCACTTTTTTACAGTGGATTTCCGCTGTTGTGGGCTTTTAACCATCTGTCTGACTTTGTTGTTCACACAGGAGTGAGACGGACCTACCGTGGGTCCTCTGGGGAGCCTCAACAACCTCGTGATGCTGACAAGGCAGAGAAGAGTCTCTCCACATTAGCACACCTCAAGAAACACCAGCAGATATCCACAGGGAAGAAATCTTACTGCTGCTCTGACTGTGGGAAAATATTCACCACCTCATCAGGCATGAAAATTCATCAGAGAATCCACACAGGAGAGAAACCTTATAGCTGTGGTCAATGTGGGAAGAGTTTTGATACATCTAGCCATCTTATTGTACACCAAAGAACACACACAGGAGAGAAACCGTATAGCTGTACTCAATGTGGGAAGAGCTTTAGTCATTCAAACAGCCTGATATCACACCAGAGAACACACACAGGAGAGAAATCTTATAGCTGTGATGAATGTGGGAATAGTTTTACAACATCGCGTAATCTGACTCTTCACCAGAGAATACACACAGGAGAGAAACCTTATAGCTGTACTCAATGTGGGAGGAGTTTTACTCAATCACCCAGCCTGATATCACACCAGAGAACACACACAGGAGAGAAACCTTTTAACTGTGCTCAATGTGGGAAGAGTTTTACTAGGTCAACCGGCCTGATATCACACCAGAGAACACACACAGGAGAGAAACCTTATAGCTTTGATCAATGTGGGAAGAGTTTTGTTTTATCTAACAGTCTGACTAAACACCAGAGAACACACACAGGAGAGACACCTTATAGCTGTGATGAATGTGGGAAGAGTTTTGTTACATCTAACAGTCTGACTAAACACCGGAGAACACACACAGGAGAGAAACCATATAGCTGTGTTCAATGTGGGAAGAGCTTTACTGAGTCTAGCTGTCTGACTAAACACCAGAGAAAACACACAGGAGAGAAGCCTTTTAGCTGTAATCAATGTGGGAAGAGTTTTACTCAGTCAACCAGCCTGATATCACACCAGAGAAAACACACACAGGAGAGAAATCTTATAGCTGTGCTCAATGTGGGAAGAGTTTTACTACGTCTAGCAAGCGGACTACACACCATATAACACATACAGGAGAAACCTCAGCTGTGATCAGTGTGACCAGAGATAATCTGATAAAATACCTCAATCAATGAATTCATGTCAAATGTTTTAACATTGTAGAAGGAGTATTTAATGATGTCACAATGTAGAATGTTTTAATATTGTAGTAGGAGTATTTTAATGATGTCACAATGTAGAACCCTAAACGTTTGTCCCCTGTTCTATTGATTTCAACATGATATGGATATTAGCCTCAGGGGGAAAATCCAGGCTCTGAAATGGAAGAGTTACTATTTATGTGATTTAATAAAAAGTGACTAACAACAAAAGAGCTGTGTTACACTTACCACGTTGGTGACCCACTGGAATCAAAATGCAACACTTCAAAATGTATCTGGCTGTTTTCTACAAATTGTCCTCTAACCAGTGATGTACACATTATTCCCAGATTCCGTGTGGTTTTTGAGCTGTTAGTTTTAACAGGACGTGCAACCTCATCTCCCTCCTGTCGTACAATTGATTTCAACATGATATCGATGAGTTATGACAAATTAGTGTTGTGTTCCTTTGTTTAGGGACCCCTACATTTAAATGCATCACTCCAAAATGTAGCTGACTGTCTTCTGCAGGTTGTCCTCTAATCAGTGAGGTAAAATATATCTCCCATTTCCATGTGTTTTTTAGTTGTGTTAGTTTCAACATCACGTACAACCTGATTTCCCCCCTAATCGATATCAGTGATTTATTGCTACTTGTCAAAACAACAGCGTTTTTGGTGCTTGTACATTTTAAAAGGTGCTTGTTTTAAAAATTACAAGTAATATGATTATGGCAGATGTTTGTGTATATAGCACATTTTATGTTTAGGTTTTCAATATATCCCAAACTGTTTCTGCATATTGGTTATTGATTTGGACACTTTAAAACTGTGCTTTGACATTGGGGATATCCCATCTAGCAAAATGTAATTGAAAAGCCGTTGAAAATAAGACGATGCAACCAAATATTTAATTTTTACATTTCATGTAACATTTAGTAATGATAATTATTTATGCAACCAACTGACAATTTTTTTTGTATAATTATATTGACATTGTTGCCCTGCTTTTAGAATATCAGGGTTCATTCTCTGATGTGCCAACCCAAATGTACTAGAGCAGGACATTGGGGACTGGGCCCCGATCCAACAACATGCCTATCAAGTGAACCCTGAAAAGAGAGAGAAGCTCCACAGTGAGGTTAAAAGTTACTACGGATATTAAGGAGCTAGTTCTAGAAGCTAGTGAGTTTTAGGAAGACGAGAGTTCTAGAAGCTAGTGAGTTTTAGGAAGACGAGAGTTCTAGAAGCTAGTGAGTTTTAGGAAGACGAGAGTTCTAGAAGCTAGTGAGTTTTAGGATTCTATAGAAAGAAAAAGGAGAAACAAATAATACTATTGTATATTATTATTTAGAAATACGTGTTTTTTTCTTGTTTTTAATTGTTGACATCCAGTAGACACCATGTTTATATTGGTGAAGGTGAATCATTGTAGTTGATTATAATGTGAAATGGAAGTTGTTTTCTGTTGGTGGTGAGCAAACTTTTCCAACAAAAATATAGGATATATTTGTTGTCTTAATGGGGAAGGTGTTACAGGCTTTGGTTTTTCCATTCATGTTTTGAGGTTGGACTTTAGCACGTGTCTAGCTCGTTAGCGCGTGTCTAGCTCGTTAGCACGTGTCTAGCTCGTTAGCACGTGTCTAGCTCGTTAGCACGTGTCTAGCTCGTTAGCACGTCTAGCCCGTTAGCACGTCTAGCTCGTTAGCACGTCTAGCTCGTTAGCACGTCTAGCTCGTTAGCACGTAGGACGCACTGATTGGTGTCACCTCGTTAGTCAGTATGTGTTACACCTGTGCTGGCTTGTCCATCTCGTTAGTGGGAAGGTGTTTCACCTGAGCTGGTCCAGGTTCTATTTAAGAGTGTCTGGCCCAGTGCTCCAGTTGTCTTGATACATGTGGAGAGTCAACACCTTTAGTTGCTCCACCTTTTTGGTTTGCTTCCTGTCTTTAAGTTTGGTGTGGGTTTTTCTTTTGTTTGCCTCTTCTTGGGCAGATTTAGTGGGTCTCATGGTGGGTGTCTTTTAGGTCCCAGTTGTTGTTACTAGTCAACTTCCAGTGGACACCCCCATAGTGTCTTTCAGAGACCCTCCTAAAAAACAAGTTATATTTTGGGTTGGATGTTGCATCCAATTAATATTTTAATCAATGGCATTTCCTTAGAATGTTCATTAGTCTTTCAGTTGTTAATCTTCTGTTTGTTGTGTACTAAATATTTCTGTTTATTTTCATTTTTTTCCTGTGAAGCCATTGTGTTGCATCCATGTCTGAAATGTGCTGTATAAATAAAGCTTGATTTGATTTCAACAAATTAACCCAATGACTGACCAATCAACAGACTCTTGGTCCCTCTTAGTATGAAAAACAGTATCAATCCCACTTTTCCAGCCTGCTGAAGGCGTGGTGGAGTGGTAAACACCACCCCCGGCTCTACCAGGGGCTTGAGGTGGTCTCCCACAGCTCTGCTTATGTCATGTTCTGTGGCCTTGCTGTTCCATTTCTTGACTGTCCCTGCAACACAGAAACACATTTAGTCATATTATATAAAACACTCAAAGTAATGGATATGGAGCATCTATGGCCTCAGTTACACCTGGCACCTAAATGTGACTTCTGTCATCTGATGACTCCAAACTGCATTAGGTTCAGATCTTCCAGGATCTTCCAGGATGGGACTTTGACATAGTCTGGATGCAGTCAGGCCACCGAATATGCATCAGCAATGTAAAGAGATGGGGTGAATGAGTGGGGAAAAGTACATTTTACACAAATGACCTTCATAATATCAAAGAACAAATGTGTGTGCCTGAGAGGAAATTAACTTTCATACAGCCCAAAGGGATGAGAAATTACACCAATATCAGTGGACAATTTGCACTAATGTAAATAAACATAGATGATGGAACATATTCCCTTTAGCTGACGTGATGAACCGCTAAGGGAATATAAATATTTACCATCTAAACCATGCGTGACCTCTCACCTCTCTGGCTGTATAGGTGTCCTTCCTAACCAGTCCCTCAACAGCTCTCTGACTGAGCTCCACCCTCACTGGGTCTTCAGAGGAGAGGAAGGCTGAGGAGCAGTGGTGATTTTAACATGTAAATCTTGGTTGGGCAAACACAGCACTAAACAATACATTAATTGCACTATAACGGTGACAAACGGTGCCCACAGACTGTTAAGGCATACATAAAGCTGTCCCAACATCTTACCACTGCAACACCTGTCTATCAGTGGATCCTTGTCTGGCAGTTCATTCAGCTTCATTTACTGACTTTAAAAAAAACATAGCTAATATGGCTGACTTGCTTAAACAAATGTGGTTTCTACTGACAATTGAGATGTACAAACTATGGCATAAGGGGACGACAAGCAGATAAGAGGCAATCCGTAATTTCGATGAAGGCATTAATGAGCTAGCTAGGACCGACGTAGTCAATATAACTATTTGTTTAGCACTTTTGAAATGTACAGTGACAGAATTCAGAACATGGGCCGTTCTTACAATGTCCTCCCTGTACACCAAGTCATAACCGTAGGATAAATAAAGGGGGCAAATAAGCAGACAATTAAAGTTTTTACAATATTCAACGATTACATTTCTCTAAAACAGGTTATAGGCTACATGTGCACCACCAAGTCAGAACAGTAGGAGAAATTAAGAGGGGAAAATAAACAAATTATTAGGGTGAGGCACATGGGCTACTAACATCTTACTACACAACATACACTTATTATTACTTTCTTAGCTACAGTATACATATCTCTGGCATATTACATAATTTATGCAGCAGCATAGAATATATTATATGAAAGATATTTTTGGACTCACTGAGTTGTTCTGTGCTCACTTGAACAGGAAGGTGACCTTCGTGGGCAAATTTTGTCATCAAAGTCTGTCATTCTCTGGATTTATGGTGATTTCAAGACAACTGGGAACTCGGGGGGAAAAAACAAGGTTGAATCCTGATGATGTCAGTGATCTTCAGGTCGTAGCTCGAGAAAGAGTCCCGAGTTCCGGATTTACAATTCCCAGTTGGATGACCGATCAAAACGTATTTTCCCAGTCAGAGCTTGGTTTTTCCTGAGTTCCCAGTTGTCTTGAACTCACGTTTTCATAGTTCCTGAGTTAACAGTTGTTTTGAGCGTGGCACAAACAATGCTTCATTGACAATTCATTAAAATTGGGTTTGATTCAGACCCTGCCAGTGTGCCAGGTGGATATTGGGTTTGATTCAGACCCTGCCAGTGTGCCAGGTGGACATTGGGTTTGATTCAGACCCTGCCAGTGTATCAGGTGGACATTGGGTTTGATTCAAACCCTGTCAGTGTGCCAGGTGGACATTGGGTTTGATTCAGACCCTGCTGGTGTGCCAGGTGGACATTGGGCTTGATTCAGACAGTGTCAGTGGACCAGGTGGACATTGGGTTTAATTCAGACCCTGCCAGTGTACCAGGTGGACATTGGGTTTGATTCAAACCCTGCCAGCATGGCCAGAAATGTATTCCAAGGTCAGTAACTTATAACCACAGAACCACACCAGACCATTCATGCATGACTGAAAACACCTAAGTATTAGATTTACTGCCATGGTCTAGTATGTCACCGCCTCAGACACCAATTTATTCGTACAGCAGCCAACATTTTGAATGGTTCGGTAATAATATGTCATGTTTCACTCGTACCTCAGCCAGCATTGTGAATGGTTAGGGAATAATATGTCATGTTTTACTCGTACCTCAGCCAGCATTGTGAATGGTGTCTGATGCAGTGACATACTAGACCATGGCAGTAAATCTAATACTTAGGTGTTTTTAGTGAGGCATGAAAGGTCTGTGTTGGTTCCGTGGTCATAAGTTACATCTCTGGCCATGCTGGCAGGGTCTGAATCAAACCCAATGTCCAGTGGGATTGATCTGTTTGATCCAATTGTTTGTTTCAGTTTTCAGTAGTTCAATCCTTTGACATATTGTTGATTTCAACATTTTTAATTTTCAACTATTTTTTTATTTATTTATTCCACCTTTATTTAAGCAGGTAGGCAAGTTGAGAACAAGTTCTCATTTACAATTGCGACCTGGCCAAGATAAAGCAAAGCGGTTTGACACATACAACAACACAGAGTTACACATGGAGTAAAACAAACATACAGTCAATAATATGGTAGAAAA
The DNA here is from genome assembly GCF_901001165.1 of Salmo trutta. Classification (NCBI taxonomy): domain Eukaryota; kingdom Metazoa; phylum Chordata; class Actinopteri; order Salmoniformes; family Salmonidae; genus Salmo; species Salmo trutta. The sequence goes on along the minus strand of NW_021822911.1, from coordinate 19,886,126 downwards.
ATAAGTCTATATACAAAGTGAGCAAATGAGGTGAGATAAGGCAAAAAAGGCCATGGTGGCGAAGTAAATACAATATAGCAAGTAAAACACTGGAATAGTAGATTTGCAGTGGAAGAAGGTGCAAAGTAGAAATAATGGGGTGCAAACGAGCAAAATAAATAAATAAATACAGTAGGGAAAAGGTAGTTGTTTGGGCTAAATTATAGATGGGCTATGTACAGGTGCAGTAATCTGTGAGCTGCTCTGACAGCTGGTGCTTAAAGCTAGTGAGGGAGATAAGTGTTTCCAGTTTTAGAGATTTTTGTAGTTTCGTTCCAGTCATTGGCAGCAGAGAACTGGAAGGAGAGGCGGCCGAAGGAGGAATTGGCTTTGGGGGTGACCAGAGAGATATACAGTGCCTTGCGAAAGTATTTGGCCCCCTTGAACTTTTCGACCTTTTGCCACATTTCAGGCTTCAAACATAAAGATATAAAAATGTAATTTTTTGTGAAGAATCAACAACAAGTGGGACACAATCATGAAGTGGAACGAAATTTATTGGATATTTCAAACTTTTTTAACAAATAAAAAACAAAAAAATTGGGCGTGCAAAATTATTCAGCCCCCTTAAGTTAATACTTTGTAGCGCCACCTTTTGCTGCGATTACAGCTGTAAGTCGCTTGGGGTATGTCTCTATCAGTTTTGCACATCGAGAGACTGACATTTTTGCCCATTCCTCCTTGTAAAACAGCTCGAGCTCAGTGAGGTTGGATGGAGAGCGTTTGTGAACAGCAGTTCAGTTCTTTCCACAGATTCTCGATTGGATTCAGGTCTGGACTTTGACTTGGCCATTCTAACACCTGGATATGTTTATTTGTGAACCATTCCATTGTAGATTTTGCTTTATGTTTTGGATCATTGTCTTGTTGGAAGACAAATCTCCGTCCCAGTCTCAGGTCTTTTGTAGACTCCATCAGGTTTTCTTCCAGAATGGTCCTGTATTTGGCTCCATCCATCTTCCCATCAATTTTAACCATTTTCCCTGCCCCTGCTGAAGAAAAGCAGGCACAAACCATGATGCTGCCACCACCATGTTTGACAGTGGGGATGGTGTGTTCAAGGTGATGAGCTGTGTTGCTTTTACGCCAAACATAACGTTTTGCATTGTTGCCAAAAAGTTCGATTTTGGTTTCATCTGACCAGAGAACCTTCTTCCACATGTTTGGTGTGTCTCCCAGGTGGCTAGTGGCAAACTTTAAACAACACTTTTTATGGATATCTTTAAGAAATGGCTTTCTTCTTGCCACTCTTCCATAAAGGCCAGATTTGTGCAGTACACGACTGATTGTTGTCCTATGGACAGAGTCTCCCACCTCAGCTGTAGATCTCTGCAGTTCATCCAGAGTGACCATGGGCCTCTTGGCTGCATCTCTGATCAGTCTTCTCCTTGTATGAGCTGAAAGTTTAGAGGGACGGCCGGGTCTTTGTAGATTTGCAGTGGTCTGATACTCCTTCCATTTCAATATTATCGCTTGCACAGTGCTCCTTGGGATGTTTAAAGCTTGGGAAATCTTTTTGTATCCAAATCCGGCTTTAAACTTCTCCACAACAGTATCTTGGACCTGCCTGGTGTGTTCCTTGTTCTTCATGATGCTCTCTGCGCTTTAAACGGACCTCTGAGACTATCACAGAGCAGGTGCATTTATACGGAGACTTGATTACACACAGGTGGATTCTATTTATCGTCATTAGTCATTTAGGTCAACACTGGATCATTCAGAGATCCTCACTGAACTTCTGGAGAGAGTTTGCTGCACTGAAAGTGAAGGGGCTGAATAATTTTGCACGGCCAATTTTTCTGTTTTTTATTTGTTAAAAAAGTTTGAAATATCCAATAAATTTCGTTCCACTTCATAATTGTGTCCCACTTGTTGTTGATTCTTCACAAAAAATTACAGTTTTATATCTTTATGTTTGAAGCCTGAAATGTGGCAAAAGGTCGAAAAGTTCAAGGGGGCCGAATACTTTCGCAAGGCACTGTACCTGCTGGAGCGCGTGCTACAGGTGGGTGCTGCTATGGTGACCAGAGAGCTGAGATAAGGGGGAACTTTACCTAGCAGGGTCTTGTAGATGACCTGGAGCCAGTGGGTTTGGCGACGAGTATGAAGCGAGGGCCAGCCAACGAGAGCGTACAGGTCGCAGTGGTGGGTAGTATATGGGGCTTTGGTGACAAAACGGATGGCACTGTGATAGACTGCATCCAATTTATTGAGTAGGGTATTGGAGGCTATTTTGTAAATGACATCGCCGAAGTCGAGGATCGGTAGGATGGTCAGTTTTACGAGGGTATGTTTGGCAGCATGAGTGAAAGATGCTTTGTTGCAAAATAGGAAGCCAATTCTAGATTTAACTTTGGATTAGAGATATTTGATGTGAGTCTGGATGGAGAGTTTACAGTCTAACCAGACACCTAGGTATTTGTAGTTGTCCACATATTCTAAGTCAGAACCGTCCAGAGTAGTGATGCTGGATGGGCGGGCAGGTGCAGGCAGAGATCGGTTGAAGAGCATGCATTTAGTTTTACTTGTATTTAGGAGCAGTTGGAGTTGCACTGGGTTGGTTGAAAAGTGATACTAAACTTATAGACCATGCACTATATTGACATAGTGGAAGATTTCTTATTTTTTTTTATATATAAAAGTTTTTATTACGTACAATGCCATTCACACAAAACAAAACCATCAATATTCCAAACAAACTCAAATATAGGCATTTTTAAATTCAAAACGAAACAAAAACCCAATAACAAAAAACTCAGGGGAGCATCTTCCCTCCCCTTCATGCCTACAAACTACATCTCTAAAGCCCAACCTTCCCCTATCTCCCAGTCACAATTCTATCCCCTTAAATCATCTAAATTAACCCCAGCCCTAAACCTCCCTTCCACCTCTGCCGGGCAGCATGCTGCCCCCACTTCCTCTCCTCCGTCTTCAACCTCCACCTCAAATTTCCTTCCACCCTCCTCACTTTCCCCTCCATCCCCCAATCTCTCCCTGTCTTGACCATGTCCTGCCTGGCTTCCCACAGCCCCCATTTAAAGAGGCTTATGAGAAGCCAGAGCAGAAACCTGTCCTTGACCGTCCCCCTCGCTCTCCCTACACCTCTCTCTACCCTAGCCCAAGTTAAAACAAAATTCCCTTTCACCCTACCTAACAACAGCCGTGCCCATACTACTCCAGGAAAAGGCACAGTCCCAAAAGGTGCACTGTCTCCTCCCCACCACAAGATGGTCTTGGACAGGTGGGGACCGCGCCAAGCTATGCCGGTACATGATGGAACGTACCGGCAAGCACTTGTGGAGGCTCAACCAATTCAGGTCCTTGAGCTTGTTGTCCATACCTTACCTTAACTAAATCCCACCACTCTAACACCCCCTCACACATGGACCGGAGGCCTTCAATCCCCCGAAACAAACCAGTAAAGGCTTCAATGAAAGCTCATCCAGCACATCCCGATCTAATTTCCAGTACCCCTTACCGAAGAGGCAGACTGGTGACCTCACCTGCAGGAGCAGCCCGTCGGGATCCGAAAAGAACACAGGCAACAGCTGCCTAGAAAACTGACCCAAGGACCTGGACAGAAAAATATAGTCAGGCCTCCATCAACCCCCCGGGAGTTGCACCAAGTGGAACCAGCCATTGTAGGAGTAGTGTGCAGACCTCCATCAACCAGACCATGGCAAGCCATTAGCCACCGGCGCCTGCACTGCTATCCCCCCCCACCCCTAAATCTATATTAAAATCCCCCCCACCCCTAAATCTATATTAAAATCCCCCCTACCCCTATATCTATATTAAAATCCCCCCCTACCCCTAAATCTATATTAAAATCCTCCCCTACCCCTAAATCTATATTAAAATCCTCCCCTACCCCTAAATCTATATTAAAATCCCCCCTACCCCTAAATCTATATTAAAATCCCCCCCACCCCTAAATCTATATTAAAATCCCCCCACCCCTAAATCTATATTAAAATCCCCCCTACCCCTAAATCTATATTAAAATCCCCCCACCCCTAAATCTATATTAAAATCCCCCCCACCCCTAAATCTATATTAAAATCCCCCCACCCCTAAATCTATATTAAAATCCCCCCTACCCCTAAATCTATATTAAAATCCCCCCACCCCTAAATCTATATTAAAATCCTCCACTACCCCTAAATCTATATTAACAACCCCCCCTATCACCACTTGCCTATTTGTGGTGCACAGGGGCGCCAGACAGTCCACCACCTCCTTCCTGTCTGCCGCCATCTGTGGCCCGTACACCCCCACTAATCTATATCTGCAATCCCTTAAGGTGACATCCACCCCCAAAACTCTCCCCTGCAATACCACAAATGAACCCTCAACCTTTACCTCCCTGTGCCCACACAATATCCCTACCCCCGATGAGTGCAACCCCCCTATACCCCAAACTGACTCCCCTTGTCCCACTCCCTCCTAAATCTATTAACATCCCCTCCATCCCTCCCCCCTATACCCCAAACCGACTCCCCATGTCCCACTCCCTCATAAATCTATTAACATCTCCTCCATCCCTCCCCCCTATACCCCAAACTGACTCCCCTTGTCCCACTCCCTCCTAAATCTATTAACATCCCCGCCATCCCTCCCCCCTATACCCCAAACCGACTCCCCATGTCCCACTCCCTCATAAATCTATTAACATCTCCTCCATCCCTCAGGTGAACCTCCTTTAAAAAACAAAAGTCAAAACCCACACCCTATAAATAACTAAAAACCTTCCTCCTCTTAACAAAATCCCTTAAACGCTTCCATTTAAACTAACAAAAGTTATAGTAGGCTCCATGAAAACAATTATAAAATCAAAAACAACAATCACCCAACTACTACCCCCCCCCCCCAGGAGTCTCACCCAATGCTCCCCTGCTCCATCTCCACCGGCAGGGATGCCGCCTCTCCTCCCGACGTCCCCCCGTCTTCCTCCATCTCACCAACCCAGGATGCAGGAAGGGTGTTTGGCACCTGAGTGCTCTGCATCCTGGGTTGACCACCAAACTCCTCCACTTCCCCGTATCTGGTTGGGTAGAGAGTAGGGGAGCCCGTGTCCCCAAACAGGAACTGCGACCCCCGCTCAGTTGACCAGCTCTGAGCCATGCTTGGTGTATCAAGCTCCACCAGGAGTTGAGGGGCTGGGGAAGCCAGCGAGGACACAGAAGTTTCTCACGCCCCCATCACTCGCTTGGCCACCCCCTCCCCCCCCATACCCCCTTCCCTCTCGCTGTCCGTCGAGAGCCCCTTCCTCTTCCCTCTCTTCTTTGGCGATGGCGGTAACAGGGAGACACCACCCCCCCTCCCCGCAAGCTCCTCCACCATTCCCCCCATCTCTTCCACGAGGGCGCTCGACATTCTGCTGTCCCCCCACTCCCTCTCCCCCTCTCCCCCCTCCTCCACTGGTCCTGCCACCGACTCCTTCTCCACCACCTCTCCCTCCATTGCTGCCCTCTCTGGCTCCTCCACTCCCTTGCTTCCTTCCACCTCTTTTCCCTCCTCTCCTCCTGGTTCTGCTGCTCCCGTGCCTTCTCTGTCCCCCTCTCCTCCTGCTGCCGCTCTTTGCTCTTCCTCCTTCCGTGAGGCCGTCCCCTCTGGGCCTGTGTTCGGTTCTTGGTCTGGGCCTCCTCCCCTTCTTCCCCCATCCCCCGCTCCTGCTCCTCCCCCAGCCGCAGACACGTATGATCTCTGACGAGCTGGGCATTCCTGCCCCAGGTGTGCTGACGAGCCACACCCGTGGCATGCCTTGAAATCGTCACAGTCCTTCGCCTTGTGCTCCCCAGATCCACAAAATCTGCACTTTCTTGTGCTGCACGAGGCTAGGATGTGGCCGTAGGCCATACAACGCCTGCAAAACGGGGGCTGACGTGCATAAAACAATGTCCCCCTGTCAGCCCCCAGGGAGAACAGAGCTGGAGGATGAAGGTAACCGCCCAGTCCCTTTGGGTCCTCCCTGAGGAGGGCCTGGAAGTCTCTCCTCCCGTTCCAAAAACCCAGGGAGTCCTTGAGATGCCTTGCTGAGGAGATGTCATCCAAGTATCTCCCCAGAAAGGCCCTCACCTCCTCGTCCTTGACGTACGGGTTATAAATGTTCACAGTTACAATCCTGAAATTGTTTTTGCTGTTTTTTGCCAAGCTGGTTACCTCGTAGTGACACATCGGCCTCGCACCTCCCACTTCCCTCACCTTTTTCAGGATCTCGTCGTGTTTTTCTTCTGTGTGTAAAGCCACATCATAAGTTCCCTCCAACGGGTGACCTTGGAGGCAAAACACATCCTTCCCCGTCAGTTTAAGGATCCACATCAAGATAGTCCTTCCAAAAGTTTCACGTCCGAATGGCTCCATCTCCTTGTCCTTCCATGCAAAGCGAACCGTATTCGCCAGCCCGATCCAAGGGACCGACCTATTTGAAGAATTTTGCGCCATCTCCACTCCTGCCCTCTTCCAAAAAAGGAAAAACTGAAAAGAAAAGCAAAAACGGCTGAGAATCGTTACCCCCCCAAAAAACTTTTTTACCGCCCTCCAGCCTTTGACTTTCAGCTAAGAGGTTACGGTACCTCAGTACCCAACTTGAACTTAGCCACACAGGAGAAGCCTTATAGCTGTGATCAATGTGACAAGAGATACTCTCATTCATGTGGTCTGATTAAACATCAGAAAATATATGCAGGAGATCCACAGAGTGTAGAATGACCTCCAACACCAGACCTATATACATCAAATCACATTTTATTTGTCACATACACTTGTTTAGCAGATGTTATTGCGGGTGTAGCGAAATGCTTGTGTTTCTAGCTCCAACAGTCCAGTAATATCTAACAATACACACAATCTAAAGGAATGGAATTAAGGATATATAAATATTTGGATGAGTGATTTCAGAGCGGCATAGACTAAGATACAGTAGAATAGAATACAGAATATACATATGAGATGAGTAATGCATAGACTAAGATACAGTAGAATAGGATAGAATACAGTATATACATATGAGATGAGCAATACATAGACAGATACAGTAGAATAGTGTAGAATACAGTATATACATATGAGATGAGTAATACATAGACTAAGATACAGTAGAATAGGATAGAATACAGTATATACCAGAGGTGGGACCAAGTCATTGTTTTACAAGTCACAAGTAAGTCTCAAGTCTCAGCACTCAAGTCAAGACAAGCTATGGGGCGCAATCGGGCGATGTAGGCTTGTACACAATCGCCCAACCTTAACACACACACCCTCTCTGTGTGTGGTTACAGTAGGCTAACGTATGCCAATGGTTTTAGGAACAGCACTAACATCAGTCAGGATTTAGACTACCAACAGCCTAGCCAGTTGTAGCTCAATCTTGGGTGCAATGTTCACGTTCCCGCACTGACTGACTGTGTGGAGGCTCATTGATTTAATGTTACGTTAGCCTACATGCTATACTAGCAAAAAATATATTGTATAGCTGTCGGCTATATTAGCCACGACTTACCGTTCTTTGTGCAGCTTCAAATGTCGAACAACGTTGGAATTTGTTGCGCCTCCGTCTGTAATTTTCTTCCCGGATGTTTTGCAAGTTGCAATCCGTTTTTTGTTGATACAGCGTAGTCTTTATATCCGAAAAAAATAATTACATCACGCGTTCCAATGGTAAAACGTCTGATTTAATTACATCAAGTGTTCCAATGGTAAAACGTCTGATTTAATTACATCACGCGTTCCAATGGTAAAATGTTTGATTTAATTACATCAAGTGTTCCAATGGTACAACGTCTGATTTAATTACATCAAGTGTTCCAATGGTAAAACGTCTGATTTAATTACATCACGCGTTCCAATGGTAAAATGTTACAGTTCATTGTGACACGGTCACTTTGCCTGCTGTTTATTGCCACGTTGGGATGCAACCTTTTTTTAATATCCTTTTTTTTATATAAATATAATTTTACCCCCGTTTTTTCTCCTCAATTTCAATCTTGTCTCATCTTTGCAACTCCCCAACAGGCTGGGGAGGCGAAGGTCAAGTCCTACGTCCTCAGACACACATTATAGCGAATACATTTTGGGTCTAAGTTAAAGGAGCTACAATTAGAATTTAAAAAAATTAAATTAAGAAAATCTCGGTAATATCTGCATTGATAGTGGAATGATCGTGTTTCACAATATTCCATCACAAAAAAATATATATTTTGGGGTCAATACAAGAGGTTCAGCCAGGACTCATATACCAAAGACTGATCCTAAAGTAATCTACCCAAGGCCCTACAAGAAGTTCAGTCAGGACTCATATGCCAAAGACTGATCCTAAAGTAATCTACCCAAGGCCCTACAAGAAGTTCAGTCAGGACTCATATGCCAAAGACTGATTCTAAAGTAATCTACCCAAGGCCCTACAAGAGGTTCAGCCAGGACTCATATACCAAAGACTGATCCTAAAGTAATCTACCCAAGGCCCTACAAGAAGTTCAGTCAGGACTCATATACCAAAGGCTGATCCTAAAGTAATCTACCCAAGGCCCTACAAGAGGTTCAGCCAGGACTCATTTGTAGATGAGGTTTAGAATGTGTGATGGCTGGAAGAGTGTAGTGAGGATGATCCTGAAAGGGCACAGAGTGTGTTTATGAAATGATTTATGAGTTTTGTTGATAAGCAAGGCCCCATTAAGAAAACAGACTGAGGTCAAACGATGCCTCAGGGATTGATGAGCTAAGAAATGTAACGGTTCAATGTAATGAAACCTAAAAATGTAGAGGACAGATCTGTCTGATGAGCAAAGTTATTGTAAATGAATACATCTAGTGACCAAGCTACATCTAGTGACCAAGTTATTGTAAATTAATACATCTAGTGACCAAGCTAGACCAGTTATTGTAGATGAATACATCTAGTGACCAAGCTAGACCAGTTATTGTAAATGAATACATCTAGTGACCAAGGTAAAAAGAAAGGATATTATCATCACTAAATCAAGGCTGATGGACAACATCTATGGACAACTTTGATTCAACACAAGTGGCAGACATGTTTTAATTCCTACCCATTATGACATTCATTACCAAAACCGCCTGACATTGCAAATGACTTGAATTACTATTTGACAGGTCAGGTGGACACATTGAGAAATGAGTCCAACTGACGGCTCCCTGAATCATACCGCAGAGTGAAGGAAAAGCAGCCAACAAGTGCTCAGCATATGTGGGAACTCCTTCAAGACTGTTGGAAAAGCATTCCAGGTGAAGCTGGTTAAGAGAATTCCAAGAGTGTACAAAGCTGTCAATAAGGCAAATCGTGGCTATTTGAAGAATCTCAAATATAAAATATATTTTGAAATGTTGAACACTTTTTGGGTTACTACATGATTCCATATGTGTTATTTCATAGTTTTGATGTCTTCACTATTATTCTACTATGTAGAAACTAGTAAAAATAAGGAAAAACCCTTGATTGAGTAGGTGTTCTAAAACTATTGACCAGTAGTGTATGTAATAACGCAAAAACATAACTGTTTGTCCTTATAGGGAACCAGATTGTGACTACACCTCAGTTACTAAGTCTTTAACCACACTGTGTTGTTACACTGGTGAGTAAAAACGCATGCTTCCTGCACTGTAACTTTTTGTCTGAAAATTAAAATATACATTTTACTCAACTGCGTTACCCACTCCAGTCAGCAGATGGCAGTGGGCGACTTTAAGGTAATACTGTTAGTGTGACGTATAATGTAGTGGACGGAATGCTTCTTTAAACAGTAGCAGCAGTTATTCAGCCACCTCGGTAGCTTGCTAGACAAAATAGCCGAACCATTAAAGCTCTTTAGACCCTTTCGTGTATATTAGCAACTGTGTTTTAAACCCACTTCTGTCGTCTAGTTAGTCCTCCGATTTAATTTCATATTTACGGTGTTGTTGTTATTGGTCAGCTAGCGGGCTGGTTAAGTTAGCATTAGCCTAGCTAGCTAACATCCCCGACCATGAGTTCACTAAGCTACTCTCCTGCTAAAGTCTGCTGGACGGAGGAAGAGGAGGATATCACAGTAAAACAAGAAGTAGAGGGTGAGGCCGTTACAGTGAAAGAAGAGAAAGACACGTTCAGAGTGAAAGAGGAGGAGGATGTTACAGTAAAAGGAGAGGAGGATGCCGTTTTTGGAGTGAAAGAGGAAGAGGGGGAGATGACTGTTACATCGAAGAAGAAGGAGGAGGAAGAAGAGGAGGAAACTGGACATCTGGTCCCGGTTTCCCAAACGCATCTTAAGGCATCCAATGGTTCTAACGGTGAACTTAGCCATAAGATGGTTTTGAGAAACCGTTCCCTGATTAACACTAGTAAGTACTGTCTTAAATACAGAGGCACAAACTCTGCAGTTGTTGAACTGATGTGTGGTGTTAAAGCGGAAATATGCAATAGCTACATCCATATTGTGACTTTTCTCCAGCCTCATCATCATCTTATTACCAAAACAGTGGTGGAATGACAGATTTGTTGTATGAACTGCAGATTGCTGGGTTGTGTGGGTTTTTTCAACAGTAACAAAATGGCTGCCCAGGGGCTTGGTTTGGTAAACAGCTGAGGGATGGGGGAAGGAGGAGTGTAACCACTCAAATTTATTCATCCAGGATGTCATAATGATAGTTTAACCAGGTTTCTAGGCTATATAGTATATTCTAGAATTCATCCATGATGTCATAATGATAGTTTAACCAGGTTTCTAGGATATATAGTATATTCTAGAATTCATCCATAATGTCATAATGATAGTTTAACCAGGTTTCTGGGCTATATAGTATATTCTAGAATTCATCCAGGATGTCATAATGATAGTTTAACCAGGTTTCTAGGCTAAAAAGTATATTCTAGAATTGATCCATTATGTCATAATGATAGTTTAACCAGGTTTCTAGGCTATATAGTGTATTCTAGAATTCATCCATGATGTCATAATGATAGTTTAACCAGGTTTCTAGGATATATAGTATATTCTAGAATTCATCCATGATGTCATAATGGTAGTTTAACCAGGTTTCAAGGATATATAGTATATTCTATAACTGCCAGTGTAGATTTCCTGTGGAGGCAAATTATTAGAGCTGTTGATAAGTCATTGTATAATATTCAGCCAATTGTTTTTCATGCCATTACATTAAAGGCAAGACATACCTAGATTCAATTACATTCATGAATTGGTTTGAAACCTTTGTTTTAAACCCTTCTCAAAATTGGTGCCTTGCCGGATTTGTAAAAAATGGTTTGTCATGAAACTCTATTTTTTAAATGTATTTAAATGTAACCTTTATTTAACTAGACAAGTCAGTTAACCTCTATGGGCTAACATTAGATTATGTCAGCAGAGTACCCAGCCAGAAATAATCAGACACCCATTTTTCAAGCTAGCATATAATGTCACATAAACCCAAACCACAGCTAAATGCAGCACTAACCTTTGATGATCTTCATCAGATGACAACCCTAGGACATTATGTTATACAATACATGCATGTTTTGTTCAATAAAGTTCATATTTATATCAAAAACCAGCTTTTTACATTAGCATGTGACTAGCATTCCGACCGAACACTGCCGGTGAATTTACTAAATTACTCACGATAAACGTTAACAAAAAACATAACAATTATTTTAAGAATTATAGATACAGAACTCCTCTATGCACTCGATATGTCCGATTTTAAAATAGCTTTTCGGTGAAAGCACATTTTGCAATATTCTAAGTAGATAGCCCGGCATCACAGGGCTAGCTATTTAGACACCCAGCAAGTTTAGCACTCACCAAAGTCAGATTTACTGTAAGAAAAATGTTATTAACTTTGCTGTCTTCGTCAGAATGCACTCCCAGGACTTCTACTTCAATAACAAATGTTGGTTTGGTTCCAAATAATCCATAGTTATATCCAAATAGTGGCGTTTTGTTCGTGCGTTCAAGACACTATCCGATGGGTAAAGAAGGGTGACGCGCCCGACGCGTTTCGTGACAAAGAAATTCAAAATATTCCATTACCTTACTTCGAAGCATGTCAACCGCTGTTTAAAATCAATTTTTATGCTATTTTTCTCGTAAAAAAAGCAATTAAATTCCGACCGGGAGTCGTTGTTTTCGTTCAAAGAGAGAGAAAGTAAACATGGTGTCGGCTCGTGCATGTGCCTCCAGTCTCATTGTTCTCTGATCGACCACCATCCAAATGCGCTAATGTTTTTCAGCCATGGCCTGCAAAGCCACCATTCATCGTTCTGGCGCCTTCTGAGAGCCTATGGGAGCGTTAGAAAATGTCACGTCATGCCAGAGATCCCCTGTTTTGGTTAGAGATGATCAAGAAGGCCATGAAATGGTCAGAGAGAGCGCTTCCTGTTTGGAATCTTCTCAGGTTTTGGCCTGCCAAATGAGTTCTGTTATACTCACAGACACCATTCAAACAGTTTTAGAAACTTTAGGGTATTTTCTATCCAAATCAAACAATTATAGGCATATTCTAGTTACTGGGCAGGAGTAGTAACCAGATTAAATCGGGTACGTTTTTTATCCGGCCGTGCAAATACTGCCCCCTATCCCCAACAGGCTAATCCATTTGCACACACTGTATATATAATTTTCTGTTGTGTTATTGACTGTACGTTTGTTTATCCCACTTGTAACTCTGTGTTGTTATATGTGTCGAACTGCTTTGCTTTATCTTGGCCAGGTCGCAGTTGTAAATGAGAACTTGTTCTCAACTGGCCTACCTGGTTAAATAAAGGTGAAATCTTAACTTTATTGACAACACCCAAATGGATACTGTCATTAACACGGTTCTTCAACAATTACACATAATTCATAATACTGTCGCAAACATTATATTAAACAGGACATTCAAACGAGCCTTAAAATTATAATCCAAAGTAGTGTGAAATGAACTCATCATCTACCTGGAAATGGAGGTTACTACCCTGAGTTTCCCCATTCACATTCAGAATACATTGTGAAAAACTAAAATCTTTGCTCACCATTTTTGCTCCAGGCAGATATACTACATCCATAACTGTCGGTTTCCTCATTAGCAGATACACTACATCCATAACTAGTGGTTTCCTCATTAGCAGGGAGGAGTTTCTGCAATCAAATTGCCCTCATGCCGCAATTTTAGCAAACACAGAAAGGGGCCTATATTGGAGATCAAAAGTCGTCTGGCACACTGCTTAGGATTTCAACAACATGAATATCTTATTTATAGCCTACAATCATCGATGTTACTACTAATGTGAAAAGAAGTCATTTTAAGACAATTGTCAAATAATTTAAACATTCATTACAGACGTCAATTGTTGTATAACATCATGGCTACGCTGTTGGCATCACCTTTTACAGTGGATTACCGCTGTTGTGGGCCTTTAATCATCTGTCTGACTTTGTTGTTCACACAGGAGAGATACTTAACTATTGTGGATCCTCTGGGGAGCCTCAACAACCTCGTGAAGCTGAAGAGGCAGAGAAGAGTCCCTCCACATCAGAACACCTCAAGAAACACCTGCAGAGATGCACAGGGAAGAGAACTCACTGCTGCTCTGACTGTGGGAAGAGATTCACCTCCCCAGCAGGCATTAAAATTCACCAGAGAATCAAGACAGGAGAGAAATCTTATAGCTGTGATCAATGTGGGAAGAGTTTTACTACATCCGGCTCTCTGACTCTACACCAGAGAACACACACAGGAGAGAAACCTTATAGCTGTGGTCAATGTGGGAGGTGTTTCACTCAGTCAGGCAGCCTGATATCACACCAAAGAACACACACAGGAGATAAATATTATACCTGTGAGCAATGTGGGAAGAGTTTTACTACATCTGGCTCTCTGGCTCTACACCAGAGAACACACACAGGAGATAAATCTTATAGCTGTGATCAATGTGGGAAGAGTTTTACTACATCTGGCCATCTGACTCTACACCAGAGAACACACACAGGAGAGAAACCTTATAGCTGTGGTCAATGTGGGAGGTGTTTTACTCAGTCAGGTGGCCTGATATCACACCAAAGAACACACACAGGAGAGAAACCTTATAGCTGTGGTCAATGTGGGAAGAGTTTTACTACATCTGTCTCTCTGACTCTACACCAGAGAATACACACAGGAGAGAAACCTTATAGCTGTGTTCAATGTGGGATGAGTTTTGGTCGATCTGACCATCTGGTATCACACCAGAGAACACACACAGGAGAGAAACCTTTTTGCTGTGATCAATGTGGGAAAAGTTTTAATGCATCTAGAGATCTGACTGTACACCAGAGAACACACACAGGAGAGAAACCTTATAGCTGTGTTCAATGTGGGATGAGTTTTGGTCGATCTGACCATCTGGTATCACACCAGAGAACACACACAGGAGAGAAATCTTATAGCTGTGGTCAATGTGGGAAGAGTTTTGCTGCATCTGGCTCTCTGACTCTACACCAGAGAATACACACAGGAGAGAAATCTTATAGCTGTGGTCAATGTGGGAAGAGTTTTGGTCGATCTGACCATCTGGTATCACACCAGAGAACACACACAGGAGAGAAATCTTATAGCTGTGATCAATGTGGGAAGAGTTTTACTACTTCCAGCCAGCTGACATCACACCAAAGAACACACACGGGAGAAAAACCTTATAGCTGTGGTCAATGTAACAAGAGATACTCCGATAAAAGACATCTGATCAAACATCAGAAAATACATGAAGGGGTTGTTTGATGATATCAATGAATTAATGTCACAATGTAGAATGTTTTAACATTGTAGAAGGAGTATTTTAATGATGTCACAATGTAGAACCCTAATCGTTTGTCCCCTGTTCTATTGATTTCAACATGATATGGATATTAGCCTCAGGGGGAAAATCCATGCTCTGAATTGAAAGAGTTACTATTTATAAGATTTAACAAAAAAGAGTTGTGTTACACTTGCCACGTTGGTGACGCACTTTAATCAAAATGTATCTGACTGTTTTCTACAAATTGTCCTCTAACCAGTGATGTACACATTATTCCCAGATTCCATGTGGTTTTTGAGCTGTTAGTTTTAACAGGACGTGCAATCTCATCTCCCTCCTCTCGGCACAATTGATTTCAACATGATATCGATGAGTTATGACAAATAAGTGTTGTGTTCCTTTGTTTAGTGACCCCTAAATTTAAATGCATCACTCCAAAATGTAGCTGACTGTCTTCTGCAGGTTGTCCTCTAACCAGTGAGGTAAAATATATCTCCATTTCCAAGTGTTTTTTGTTTTGTTGTGTTAGTTTGAAGACCAGATTCAACCTGATTTCCCCCCAAATCGATATAAGATTTGTGTTTTGCGTTTAGCCAGTGCGTTGCTATGGATCTTTATTTATTTTGACTGCATGTTTTTCCGTATTGGAGATGAGTTTTGTTTGGGCTCGTTCCAAGGAGACGAGAGTTCTAGAAGCTAGTGGGATTTAGAAAGATGAGAGTTCTAGAAGCTAGTGGGATTTAGGAAGACGAGTGTTCTAGAAGCTAGTGGAATTTAGAAAGAGGAGAGTTCTAGAAGCTAGTGGGATTTAGAGTTTTAGGAAGACGAGTGTTCTAGAAGCTTGTGGGATTTAGGATTCTATAGAAAGAAAAAGGAGAAACAAATAATCCTATTGTATATTATTATTTAGAAATACGTGTTTTTTCTTGTTTTTAATTGTTGACAGCCAGTAGACACCATGTTTATATTGGTGAAGGTGAATCATTGTAGTTGATTATAATGTGAAATGGAAGTTGTTTTCTGTTGGTGGTGAGCAAACTTTTCCAACAAAAATATAGGATATATTTGTTGTCTTAAGGTGTTACAGGCTTTGGTTTTTCCATTTATGTTTTGAGGTTGGACTTTAGCACGTCTAGCTCGTTAGCACGTCTAGCTCGTTAGCACGTCTAGCTCGTTAGCACGTCTAGCTCGTTAGCACGTCTAGCTCGTTAGCACGTCTAGCTCCGTTAGCACGTCTAGCTCCGTTAGCACGTCTAGCTCCGTTAGCACGTCTAGCTCCGTTAGCACGTAGGACGCACTGATTGGTGTCACCTCGTTAGTCAGTATGTGTTACACCTGTGCTGGCTTGTCCATCTCGTTAGTGGGAAGGTGTTTCACCTGAGCTGGTCCAGGTTCTATTTAAGAGTGTCTGGCCCAGTGCTCCAGTTGTCTTGATACATGTGGAGAGTCAACACCTTTAGTTGTTCTACATTTTTGGTTTGCTTCCTGTCTTTAAGTTTGTTGTGGGTTTTTCTTTCGTTTTTCTCTTCTTGGGCAGATTTAGTGGGTCTCATGGTGGGTGTCTTTTAGGTCCCAGTTGTTGTTACCAGTCAACTTTCAGTGGACACCCCCATAGTGTCTTTCAGAGCCCCTCCTAAAACCCCACCTGTTTAGTTGTGGTTGTTGTCAGTGACTCTTTGTTAGTTCCTCTTCTGTTTAAGGGATATTTCTGATTTTCTTGCTGGGGAACGTAACAACAAACAATGTAGTAAAACAAGCTGATATTTTGGGTTGGATGTTGCATCCAATTGATAATATTTTAATCAATGGAATTTCCTTAGAATGCTCTCTAGTCTTTCAGTTGTTAATCTTGTTTTGTGGTAAATATTTGTTTTTTCCTGTGAAGCCATTGTGTTGCATCCATGTCTGAAATGTGCTGTATAAATAAAGCTTGATTTGATTTGAACATATTGTAAAACAAATGAACCCAATGACTGACCAATCAACAGACTCTTGCAAAACCAATGAACAAATATGTACAAAAGCAACACATATCTTGGTCCATCTTAGTATGAAAAACAGTATAAATTCAGTATATCTTCCACTGTCAAAAAAGTGCATGATATGTACAGTGAGGGAAAAAAGTATTTGATCCCCTGCTGACTTTGTACGTTTGCCCACTGACAAAGAAAGGATCAGTCTATAATTTTAATGGTAGGTTTATTTGAACAGTGAGAGACAGAATAACAACAAAAATATCCAGAAAAACGCATGTCAAAAACCTACTATTAAAATTATAGACTGATAATTTCTTTGTCAGTGGGCAAATGTACAAAATCAGCAGGGGATCAAATACTTTTTTCCCCCACTGTACGTTTAGTTTCACTTTTCAACCAACCCAGTTCATTTGTTGAAATCAATATGTCAAAGGATTCAACTACTGAAAACTGAAACAAACAATTGGATCAACCAGATCAATCCCACTTTTCCAGCCTGCTGAAGGTGTGGTGGAGTGGTAAACACCACCCCCGGCTCTACCAGGGGCTTGAGGTGGTCTCCCACAGCTCTGCTTATGTCATGTTCTGTGGCCTTGCTGTTCCATTTCTTGACTGTCCCTGCAACACAGAAATAAACACATTTAGTCATATATAAAACATTCAAAGTAATGGATATGGAGCATCTATGCAACACAGAAACACATTTAGTCATATAAAACACTCAGGGCCGGTTTCACATAAAAGGCTTAAGCTTAGTCCCAGACTAAAAGATAATGGTCGATTTAGCCTGTTCTGGACTAAACAAAGCTGATTGAAAGAGGGTGGATAAGAGCTACTCCAGGACTAAATTGAAGCTTAAATTAATCTTTCAAAGAGGCAGGTTTAACTTCTGCTTCATACTGTTTGTGAGGAAGCATGGACTATTTATAATTTCTAAATGAAGACCAACATGCACTACAGAGGCCAGCCAGACCAGTACTTTTGGATAGGAGTTAAATCCTTGAGGTTTTTGGCATCTGGAATCTTTCATTGTGAAACTGGTGATTTGTGTGGTGCCAGTGAAGCAACTGTGTTTAATTGTTCACAAAGTCTGCAGGAGGAGTCTTTACATCTAGTTTCCTGATGCTGCTGGTCAAGCCAAGTATAAAGTCTGCAGGAGGAGTCTTTACATCTAGTTTCCTGATGCTGCTGGCCAAGCCAACTATAAAGTCTGCAGGAGGAGTCTTTACATCTAGTTTCCTGATGCTGCTGGTCAAGCCAACTATAAAGTCTGCAGGAGGAGTCTTTACATCTAGGTTCCTGATGCTGCTGGCCAAGCCAACTATAAAGTCTGCAGGAGGAGTCTTTACATC
Organism: Salmo trutta; assembly: GCF_901001165.1. Lineage (NCBI taxonomy): Eukaryota > Metazoa > Chordata > Actinopteri > Salmoniformes > Salmonidae > Salmo > Salmo trutta. The sequence goes on along the minus strand of NW_021822911.1, from coordinate 19,868,016 downwards.
TAGTTTCCTGATGCTGCTGCCCAAGTCAACTATAAAGTCTGCAGGAGGAGTCTTTACATCTAGTTTCCTGATGCTGCTGGTCAAGCCAACTATAAAGTCTGCAGGAGGAGTCTTTACATCTAGTTTCCTGATGCTGCTGACCAAGCCAACTATAAAGTCTGCAGGAGGAGTCTTTACATCTAGTTTCCTGATGCTGCTGGTCAAGCCAACTATAAAGTCTGCAGGAGGAGTCTTTACATCTAGTTTCCTGATGCTGCTGGCCAAGCCAACTATAAAGTCTGCAGGAGGAGTCTTTACATCTAGTTTCCTGATGCTGCTGGCCAAGCCAACTATAAAGTCTGCAGGAGGAGTCTTTACATCTAGTTTCCTGGTGCTGCTGGTCAAGCCAACTATAAAGTCTGCAGGGCCATTTGTGAACTGAGGAGTCTTTACATCTAGTTTCCTAATGCTGCTGGTCAAGCCAACTATAAAGTCTGCAGGAGGAGTCTTTACATCTAGTTTCCTGATGCTGCTGGCCAAGCCAACTATAAAGTCTGCAGGAGGAGTCTTTACATCTAGTTTCCTGATGCTGCTGGTCAAGCCAACTATAAAGTCTGCAGGAGGAGTCTTTACATCTAGTTTCCTGATGCTGCTGGCCAAGCCAACTATAAAGTCTGCAGGAGGAGTCTTTACATCTATTTTCCTGATGCTGCTGGTCAAGCCAACTATAAAGTCTGCAGGAGGAGTCTTTACATCTAGGTTCCTGATGCTGCTGGCCAAGCCAACTATAAAGTCTGCAGGAGGAATCTTTACATCTAGTTTCCTGATGCTGCTGGTCAAGCCAACTATAAAGTCTGCAGGAGGAGTCTTTACATCTAGTTTCCTGATGCTGCTGGCCAAGCCAACTATAAAGTCTGCAGGAGGAGTCTTTACATCTAGTTTCCTGATGCTGCTGGCCAAGCCAACTATAAAGTCTGCAGGAGGAGTCTTTACATCTAGTTTCCTGGTGCTGCTGGTCAAGCCAACTATAAAGTCTGCAGGGCCATTTGTGAACTGAGGAGTCTTTACATCTAGTTTCCTGATGCTGCTGGCCAAGCCAACTATAAAGTCTGCAGGAGGAGTCTTTACATCTAGTTTCCTGATGCTGCTGGTCAAGCCAACTATAAAGTCTGCAGGGGGAGTCTTTACATCTAGTTTCCTGATGCTGCTGGCCAAGCCAACTATAAAGTCTGCAGGATGAGTCTTTACATCTAGTTTCCTGATGCTGCTGGTCAAGCCAACTATAAAGTCTGCAGGGCCATTTGTGAACTGAGGAGTCTTTACATCTAGTTTCCTGATGCTGCTGGCCAAGCCAACTATAAAGTCTGCAGGAGGAGTCTTTACATCTAGTTTCCTGATGCTGCTGGCCAAGCCAACTATAACGTCTGCAGGAGTCTTTTCATCTAGTTTCCTGATGCTGCTGGTCAAGCCAACTATAAAGTCTGCAGGAGGAGTCTTTACATCTAGTTTCCTGATGCTGCTGTCCAAGCCAACTATAAAGGGCAATATGAATATCTGAATATGGGCAGTTCCCAGGAGTATAATGTAATAATGCAGATATCTCACCTCTAGTTGTTGTTTCTTCTTGTAATCCTGATAATAATGCATATATCTCACCTCTAGTTGTTGTTTCTTCTTGTAATCCTGATAATAATGTAGATATCTCACCTCTAGTTGTTGTTTCTTCTTGTAATCCTGATAATAATGCAGATATCTCACCTGTAGTTGTTGTTTCTTCTTGTAATCCTGATAATAATGCAGATATCTCACCTCTAGTTGTTGTTTCTTCTTGTAATCCTGATAATAATGCAGATATCTCACCTCTAGTTGTTGTTTCTTCTTGTAATCCTGATAATAATGCAGATATCTCACCTCTAGTTGTTGTTTCTTCTTGTAATCCTGATAATAATGCAGATATCTCACCTCTAGTTGTTGTTTCTTCTTGTAATCCTGATAATAATGCAGATATCTCACCTCTAGTTGTTGTTTCTTCTTGTAATCCTGATAATAATGCAGATATCTCACCTCTAGTTGTTGTCTCTTCTTGTAATCCTGATAATAATGCAGATATCTCACCTCTAGTTGTTGTTTCTTCTTGTAATCCTGATAATAATGCAGATATCTCACCTCTAGTTGTTGTTTCTTGTAATCCTGATAATAATGCAGATATCTCACCTCTAGTTGTTGTTTCTTCTTGTAATCCTGATAATAATGCAGATATCTCACCTCTAGTTGTTGTTTCTTCTTGTAATCCTGATAATAATGCAGATATCTCACCTCTAGTTGTTGTTTCTTCTTGTAATCCTGATAATAATGCAGATATCTCACCTCTAGTTGTTGTTTCTTCTTGTAATCCTGATAATAATGCAGATATCTCACCTCTAGTTGTTGTTTCTTCCTGTAATCCTGATAATAATGCAGATATCTCACCTCTAGTTGTTGTTTCTTCTTGTAATCCTGATAATAATGCAGATATCTCACCTGAAGTTGTTGTTTCTTCTTGTAATCCTGATAATAATGCAGATATCTCACCTCTAGTTGTTGTACTCTTCTTGTGGTTACATTTCCATTGAATTCACAGCAAATTGCAGCCCAACCCGCTTGTTCTACTGCTCAGTAGCAGCAGTGTGGTTTTTACCTTCAATAACTGGATGGTTTGACAACGTTTGTTTTGGAGCGTTTTTTCATACACACTAAAGTTTTTTTGAACAAATTATTTTTGCCTCTGCCATTGTTTCGTCTCAAGATTCACACCAGTATTGGTGTTTTCTATTCCGGGTTTTAATGAGCACCACTAGACCAACAGCATGTGTTCATACTGAACCTAATCAGGCTTAACCCAGGTGTTCATACTGAACCTAATCAGGATTAACCCAGGTGTTCATACTGAACCTAATCAGGATTAACCCAGGTGTTCATACTGAACCTAATCAGCATTAACCCAGGTGTTCATACTGAACCTAATCAGGATTAACCCAGGTTTTCATACTGAACCTAATCAGGATTAACCCAGGTGTTCATACTGAACCTAATCAGGATTAACCCAGGTGTTCATACTGAACCTAATCAGGCTTAACCCAGGTGTTCATGCTGAACCTAATCAGGATTAACCCAGGTGTTCATACTGAACCTAATCAGGATTAACCCAGGTGTTGATACTGAACCTAATCAGGATTAACCCAGGTGTTCATACTGAACCTAATCAGGCTTAACCCAGGTGTTCATACTGAACCTAATCAGGCTTAACCCAGGTGTTCATACTGAACCTAATCAGGCTTAACCCAGGTGTTCATACTGAACCTAATCAGGCTTAACCCAGGTGTTCATGCTGAACCTAATCAGGATTAACCCAGGTGTTCATACTGAACCTAATCAGGCTTAACCCAGGTGTTCTCATTTAGGCTTACTTACCTGACTCCAGTCTCCGACTAACTAAGCCAAATTTAAGCCACGTTCAGGAAATCTACTTAAATGTCCTAGTTTAACTAGTTCTGGCTGAATCTAAGCCCTGCAGGGTCTGAATGAAACCTAATGTCCAGTGGGATTGATCTGTTTGAACCAATTGTTTGTTTCAGTTTACAGTTGTTGAATCCTTTGACGTATTGTTGATTTCAAAATGTTTCATCTTCAACAAATGCACTGGGTTGGTTGAAGTGATACTAAACTTACATACCAGCACTATTTTGACATAGTGGAGGATATACTGTTTTTCATACTAAGATGGACCAAGATATGTGCTCATTGGTTTTGCAAGAGGGCGGCAGGTAGCCTAGTGGTTAAAGCTGACAAGGTAAAAATCTGTTGTTCTGCCCCTGAAAAACGCAGTTAACCCACTGTTCCTTGGTAGGCAATCATTAAGAATCTGTTCTTAACTGACTTGCCTAGTTAAATAAAGGTTAAATAAAATACAAATACAAATTAAGTCTGTTGATTGGTCCGTCATTGGGTTCCTTTGTTTTGCAATATGTTCAAATCAAGATTTATTTATACAGCACATTTCAGACATGGATGCAACGCAATGGCTTCACAGGAAAAAACAATGAAAATAAACAGAAATATTTACTACACAACAAACAGAAGATTAACAACTGAAAGACTAATGAGCACCCTAAGGAAAATCCATTGATTAAAATATTAACAATTGGATGCAACATCCAACCATAACGAGATGGACAAGCCAGCACAGGTGTAACACATACTGACTAACGAGGTGAGACCAATCAGTGCGTCCTACGTGCTAACGAGCTAGACGTGCTAACGAGCTAGACGTGTTAACGGGCTAGACGTGCTAACGAGCCCTACGTGCTAAAGAGCTAGACGTGCTAACGAGCCCTACGTGCTAACAAGCTATACGTGCTAGCGTCCAACCTCAAAACATAAATGGAAAAACCAAAGCCTGTAACACCTTCCCCCTTATGACAACAAATATATCCTATATTTTTGTTGGACAAGTTTGCTCACCATCAACAGAAAACAACTTCTATTTCACATTATAATCAACTACAATGACTAGGTCTTCTACAATATACACATGGTGTCTACTGACTGTCAACAATTAAAAACAAGAAGAAAAAAAACATATTTCTAAATAATAATATACAATCATATAATTTCTATAGAATCCTAAAACTCACTTGCTTCTAGAACTCTCGTCTTCTTAAAACTCACTAGCTTCTAGAACTCTCGTCTTCCTAAAACTCACTAGCTTCTAGAACTCTCGTCTTCCTAAAACCCACTAGCTTCTAGAACTCTCGTCTTCCTAAAACCCACTAGCTTCTAGAACTCTCATCTTCCTAAAACTCACTAGCTTCTAGAACTCTCGTCTTCCTAAAACACAATAGCTTCTAGAACTCTCGTCGCCTTGGAACGAGCCCAAACAAAACTCACCTCCAATATGGAAAAACGTGCAGTCAAAATAAATTGTGAACCATGGCAACACAATGGCTAAACGCAAAACACAAAACTTTTGACTGCCAACCCTTGAGACAATCAGCAACCAAGTTGTCCTTAACTCCTGCAATATCTGTAGTAACTTTCCACCTCACTGTGGAGATTCTCTCTCTTTTCAGGGTTCACTAGACAGGCATGTTGTTGGATCGGGGCCCAGTCCCCAATGTCATGCTCTAGTACATTTGGTTTGGCACATCTGAGAATTAATCCTGATATTCTAAAAGCAGGGAAACAATGTCAATAAAATGGTACAAAACAATTTTCAGTTGGTTGCATCAATAATAATCATAACTAAATGTTACATGAAATGTAAATACGAAACATTTGGTTGCATAGTCTTATTTTCAACGTCTTTTCAATGACATTTTGCTAGGTGGGATATCGCCAATGGCAAAACACAGTTTTGAGACAGTTTGTGATATATTGAAAACCTAAACATAAAATGTGCTATATACACAAACATCTGCCACAATAATCATATTACTTGTATTTTTTTAAACAAGCTCCTTATAAACTGCACAAGCACCAGAAACACTGTTGTTTTGACAAGTAGCAATAAATCACTGATATCGATTAGGGGGGAAATCAGGTTGTACGTGATGTTGAAACTAACACAACACATGGAAATGGGAGATATATTTTATCTCACTGGTTAGAGGACAACCTGCAGAAGACAGTCAGCTACATTGGAATGATGCATTTAAATTTAGGGGTCGCTAAACAAAGGAACACAACACTTATTTGTCATCACTCATCGATATCATGTTCAAATCAATTGGGCCGAGATGAGGTTGCACATCCTGTTAAAACTAACAGCTCAAAAACCACACAGAATATGGGAATAATGTAAACATCCCTGGTTAGAGGACAACTTGTAGAAAACAGCTCGCTACATTTGAAGTGTTGCATTTTGATTCAAGTGGGGCACCAATGTGGTAAGTGTAACACAGCTCTTTTTTTGTTAGTCACTTTCTGTTAAATCACATAAATAGTAACTCTTCCATTTCAGAACCTGGATTTTCCCCCTGAGGCTAATATCCACATCATGTTGAAATCAATAGAACAGGGGCCAAACGTTTAGGGTTCTACATTGTGACATCATTAAAATCATTAAAATACTCCTACTACAATGTTAAAACATTCTACATTGTGACATTATTTCATTGATATCATGAAACAACTCCTTCATATATGTATTTTCTGATATTTGATCTGAGATCTTTTATCAGATTCTCTCTGGTCACAGCTAAGAGGCTTCTCTCATGTGTGTGTTCTCTGTGTTGTACCTGTTTGACTGAGTAAAACTTTTCCCACATTGATCACTAAAATACTTATCTCCTGTGTATGTTCTCTGGTGTACTGTCAGATCGCCAGATTGAACAAAACATTTCCCACATTGAGTACAGCAACAAGGTTTCTCTCCTGTGTGCGTTCTCTGGTGTCTCTTCAGATGGCTAGATGTAAAAAAAAAAAAATCCCCCATTGATCACAGCTATAGGGTTTCTCTCCTGTGTGTATTCTCCGGTGTGATATCAGGCTGGTTGAATGACTAAAACTATTCCCACATTGAGTACAGCTATAAGATTTCTCGCCTGTGTATGTTCTCTGGTGTGCTATGTTGCTTAGCTGAGTAAAACCCTTCCCACATTGACCACAGCTATAAGATTTCTCTCATGTGTGTATTCTCTGGTGTATTGTCAGATTGCCAGATGAAACAAAACTCTTCCCACATTGATTACAGCTATAAGATATCTCTCCTGTGTGTGTTCTCTGGTGTCGAGTCAGACTGCTAGACCTAGTAAAAATATTCCCACATTGATCACAGCTAAAGGGTTTCTCACCTGTGTGTGTCCCCTGGTGTGATATCATGGTGCTTTGCTGAGTAAAACTATTCCCACATTGATCACAGCTATAAGGTTTCTCTCCCGAGTGTGTTCTCTGGTGTCGAATCAGAATTGTAGACGTAGTAAAAATCTTCCCACATTGATCACAGCTATAGAGTTTCTCGCCTGTGTGTGTTCTCTGGTGTGATATCATGGTGCTTTGCTGAGTAAAACTCTTCCCACATTGAGTACAGCTAAAAGGTTTCTCTCCTGTGTGGATTCTCTGGTGTCCTGTCAGAATGCTAGATGTAACAAAACTCATCCCACATTGATCACAGCTATAAGGTTTCTCTTCTGTGTGGATTCTCTGATGAATTTTAATGCCTGATGAGGAGGTGAATCTCTTCCCACAGTCAGAGCAGCAGTGAGTTCTCTTCCCTGTGGATCGCTGCAGGTGTTTCTTGATGTGTTCTGATCTGGAGAGACTCTTCTCTGCCTTGTCAGCATCACGAGGTTGTTGAGGCTCCCCAGAGGATCCACGATAGTCCCGTATCTCTCCTGTGTGAACAACAAAGTCAGACAGATGGTTAAAGGCCCACAACAGCGGAATCCACTGTAAAAGGTGATGCCAACAGCGGAGCCATGATGTACAACAACTGACGTCTGTAATGAATGTTACAATTATTTAATTTCTTAAAATGAGCAAGAATAGTCATATTTAGTCTTGTTTTCACATTAGTAGTAAAACTGATGATTGTAGGCTAGAAATCAATTATTAAAGTTGTTGAAATCCTAAGCAGTGTGCCAGACGACTTTTGGTCTCCAATACAGGCCCCTTTCTGTGTTTGCTAAAATTGCGGCACGAGGGCAAAGCACACACAATTTGGTTGCAGAAACTCCTCCCTTCTAATGAGGAAACAGCAAGTTATGGATGTAGAATATCTGGTAATGAGGAAACCACTAGTTATGGATGTAGTATATCTGGTAATGAGGAAACCACTAGTTATGGATGTAGTATATCTGGTAATGAGGAAACCACTAGTTATGGATGTAGTATATCTGGTAATGAGGAAACCACTAGTTATGGATGTAGTATATCTGGTAATGAGGAAACCACTAGTTATGGATGTAGTATATCTGGTAATGAGGAAACCACTAGTTATGGATGTAGTATATTTGGTAATGAGGAAACCACTAGTTATGGATGTAGTATATCTGGTAATGAGGACACCACTAGTTATGGATGTAGTATATCTGGTAATGAGGAAACCACTAGTTATGGATGTAGTATATCTGGTAACGAGGAAACCACTAGTTATGGATGTAGTATATCTGGTAATGAGGAAACCACTAGTTATGGATGTAGTATATCTGGTAATGAGGAAACCACTAGTTATGGATGTAGTATATCTGGTAATGAGGAAACCACTAGTTATGGATGTAGTATATCTGCCAGGAGAAAAAAATGGTGAGCAAAGATTTTAGTTTTTCACAATGTATTCTGAATATTACAGCACAAGATCAGGAGTGGTACTCAAGGAAACTCACATTAAGCGCTGTGTCTATTCACTAATTCACCACCATGGGGGAAATCTCAGGGGAGAACTCATAGGCTGACAGTAAAAATAGCCTCCATTTCCAGGTTGCTTATGAGTGTATTTCACACTACTTTTAGATTATAACTGTAAGGATCGTTTGAATCTCCAACTTAACTTTGTGATATAAACCAACTGCTTTATACTTAAACACTTCAACCAGTAAAATGTTATTTGGCTAGCTTTGCCATCAGCCTGACAATGAGGGTTTGTACACTAAGTGTTTAACTTCTTACGGATCAGTGTTCTGCTAGCGTTCCACTTAGACAACATCCGGTGAAATTGCAGAGCGCGAAATTCAAAATACAAAAACCGTAATATTAAACATTCATGAAAATACAAGTGTCATACATGATTCTTTAGTTTAGAATCTTGGTAATCGAACCGCATTGTCCGATTTACAATAGGCTTTATGGTGAAAGCATAGCATTTGATTATCTGAGGACAGAGCCCCGCATACTTCCTGCATAGAAATATTTCTCAAACCAGCACAGCGTCACAAAAATCAAAATTAGCGATAAAATAAATCACTTACCTTTGAAGATCTTCCTCTGTTTGCAATCCCAAGGGTCCCAGCTACACAATAAATTGCTGTTTTGTTTGATAAAGTCCCTCTTTATATCCCAAAAACTCAGTTTGGTTGGCGCGTTTTGTTCAGTAATCCACCCGTTCAACTCGTTCAACATGCAGACAAAATAATCCAAAACGTTAACAATAAACTTCATCCAAACAAGTCAAACAACGTTTCTAATCAATCCTCAGGTACCCTAATATGTAAATAAACAATAAAACTGTAAATCAAGCATAGTGTTTTCTATCAAATACAACCAATTATATGCATATCCTAGCTTCTGGGTCTGAGTAACAGGCAGTTTCCTTTGGGCATGCAAGACTCTCCGAACTTCCGAACACCGCCCCCTAAGCCCAAAGAAGTTAACAAATTGGCCCATAACTTCAACAAACAATAACATAGACATACTGCAGGATCCATAACTTCACCTAACAACATAGACCTAGGACTATAAATAATTTCATACTTCAGGTGAAACATGGAAACTAAAATGTCTTTCATGACATTTCATAACCTGATCACCAGATACTTTTGTGAATAATCCCACTAGGCTATTCTGTAATGTGTTGCCATTCTAAATGTCCTGAATAAAGGAAAATAGCTCTGTGGGTTGTACAATAACCTATTAATCAATGAACAGTTCTCAACACATTATGAGCAAAGTATCTCTGTGTGCAAACAGACTAACGAGACCCTACTGTAAATCAAGCAGTCAATAACACATTATAAACATCAATTTGTTAGGGATGTTGGATCCAACGTGGAGCACGGCATAACTGTCTTTACCAGAGTAATGAATGAAGAAGCACTTTGGTTGTTGTTGCATGTCGTGATGTTTGTCATGTGACTGTCATTCAGAAAATTATTTCCTGGATCAGCTGATGATAGTTGAACATGTGACTGTAACTAAACAGCTACAGTATTAAGAATTATGTGTAATTATTGAAGAACCACATTAATGACAGTATCCATTTGGGTGTTGTCAATAAAGTTAAGGTGACTCTAGGTTAGAACCATTGGATTTAGCAAACTCTGAAATGATTTAGGATTTCTGTGCCCATGAAAACTATTTTTTCCAGCATAACATAAGGAGACACTAAATGTTACGTAATTAGAGAGCATTTCAGAGATCTGAATACAAAAAACTGTCTGACAGCAAGATCCAGTATTTAAGGTGATGTTCATCATATGACAAGCTTAACGTTATGACTATAACTACTGTTCCCTGAAGGAGGGAAACTAGGTACAACATACTATTAAATCCACACGTTATGACTATAACTACTGTTCCCTGAAGGAGGGAAACTAGGTACACCATACTATTTAATCCGCACCTCGCTGGAAGCCCCGCCTTCTACAGGTAATGAGCGTGAGGCTCGGATTTATTCCTTAAATTTAAAACCGCTCTTCACCGACCCAGGTAGGGGCGGGGCCAAACAGGTGTTGTACCTCGTTTCCCTCCTTCAGGGAAGAGTAATTATAGTCAAAGTTAAATTTGGGGATGTCTGATAGTATTTCTGATTGTCTTAACACACCACCACTAATGAGTGGGAGTGTTTAAATTTTTGGGCTTTATGTAGGTCATTTTAAACTTAGCAATGGAAATAAAAATGTATATTTATAATTTTCATTTAAATAGAACGTCGATTAACTACAGAGAATGATGTTGAGATACAAAGACTATTATAATTATTAATACTATTAGAAATTAAATGAAACTGTTTCAGTAAAATGTGAATATGAAAATCATAACTGGCACCAGATCAGTAGAAATGGTCAGATAAATTGGCACCAAATGGAAAAGGTTGCTGACTGCTGGTGTTGTCTATTTGTAGTCTATTAGTCTATTACTGAAAACTTCAGGAGCAGAACGGCAGAATTTACAAAGTCCAGCAGTGGGGGGGGGGGGGGGGGGGGGCTTCTGGTTAGGGCAGCAGTATTACCAGAAACTATAGGAGCATAACGACTGCTGGTGTAGTCTATTACCAGAAACTATAGGAGCATAACGACTGCTGGTGTAGTCTATTACCAGAAACTATAGGAGCATAACGACTGCTGGTGTAGTCTATTACCAGAAACTATAGGAGCATAATGACTGCTGGTGTAGCCTAATACCAGAAACTGTAGGAGCATAACGACTGCTGGTGTAGTCTATTACCAGAAACTATAGGAGCATAACGACTGCTGGTGTAGTCTATTACCAGAAACTATAGGAGCATAACGACTGCTGGTGTAGCCTAATACCAGAAACTATAGGAGCATAACGACTGCTGGTGTAGTCTATTACCAGAAACTATAGGAGCATAACGACTGCTGGTGTAGCCTATTACCAGAAACTATAGGAGCATAACGACTGCTGGTGTAGCCTAATACCAGAAACTATAGGAGCATAACGACTGCTGGTGTAGTCTATTACCAGAAACTATAGGAGCATAACGACTGATGGTGTAGCCTATTACCAGAAACTATAGGAGCATAACGACTGCTGGTGTAGCCTATTACCAGAAACTATAGGAGCATAACGACTGCTGGTGTAGCCTATTACCAGAAACTATAGGAGCATAACGACTGCTGGTGTAGCCTATTACCAGAAACTATAGGAGCATAACGACTGCTGGTGTAGTCTATTACCAGAAACTATAGGCCCATAACGACTGCTGGTGTAGCCTATTACCAGAAACTATAGGAGCATAACGACTGCTGGTGTAGCCTATTACCAGAAACTATAGGAGCATAACGACTGCTGGTGTAGCCTATTACCAGAAACTATAGGAGCATAACGACTGCTGGTGTAGTCTATTACCAGAAACTATAGGAGCATAACGACTGCTGGTGTAGTCTATTACCAGAAACTATAGGAGCATAACGACTGCTGGTGTAGTCTATTACCAGAAACTATAGGAGCATAACGACTGCTGGTGTAGCCTATTACCAGAAACTATAGGAGCATAACGACTGCTGGTGTAGCCTATTACCAGAAACTATAGGAGCATAACGACTGCTGGTGTAGCCTATTACCAGAAACTATAGGAGCATAACGACTGCTGGTGTAGCCTATTACCAGAAACTATAGGAGCATAACGACTGCTGGTGTAGTCTATTACCAGAAACTATAGGAGCATAACGACTGCTGGTGTAGCCTATTACCAGAAACCATAGGCCCATAACAACTGCTGGTGTAGTCTATTACCAGAAACTATAGGAGCATAACGACTGCTGGTGTAGCCTATTACCAGAAACTATAGGAGCATAACGACTGCTGGTGTAGTCTATTACCAGAAACTATAGGAGCATAACGACTGCTGGTGTAGCCTATTACCAGAAACTATAGGAGCATAACGACTGCTGGTGTAGCCTATTACCAGAAACTATAGGAGCATAACGACTGCTGGTGTAGCCTATTACCAGAAACTATAGGAGCATAACGACTGCTGGTGTAGCCTATTACCAGAAACTATAGGAGCATAACGACTGCTGGTGTAGTCTATTACCAGAAACTATAGGAGCATAACGACTGCTGGTGTAGCCTATTACCAGAAACTATAGGAGCATAACGACTGCTGGTGTAGCCTATTACCAGAAACTATAGGAGCATAACGACTGCTGGTGTAGTCTATTACCAGAAACTATAGGAGCATAACGACTGCTGGTGTAGTCTATTACCAGAAACTATAGGAGCATAACATCAGAATTTACGAAGGCCAGCAGCAGCGGGAGGAGTAGGCTAAGTAGAGTTTTTTTTCTGATGGTTAGGCTATCTTGTTTCAGAGGGGTGTCATCAATAGCCCATAATGACAAAGTGAAAACAGGTAAAAAACAGAAATACCTTATTTACATAAGTATTCAAGTACGGAGAAAAAATGTAGGAAATGTATGCATTCACTACTGTAAGTCGCTCTGGATAAGAGCGTCTGCTAAATGACTGAAATGGAAATGGAAATGAAATGAAATGTAAATGTATTCAGACCATTTGCTATGAGACTCGAAATTGCTTTCAGGTGCATCTTGTTTCCATTAATCATCCTTGAGATGTATCTACAACTTGATTGGAGTCCACCTTTGGTAAATTCAATTGATTGGATATGATTTGGAAGGCACACACCTGTCTATATAAGGTCCCACAGTTGACAGTGCATGTCAGAGCAAAAACCAAGCCATGAGTTCGAAGGAATTGTCCTTAGAGCTCCGAGACAGGATTGTGTCGAGGCAAAGATCTGGGGAAGGGTACCAAATAATAATATGTAGCATTGAAGGTCCCCAAGAACACAGTGGCCTCCATCATTCATAAATGGAAAACTCTTCCTAGAGCTGGTCACCCGGCCAAACTGAGCGATTGGGGGAGAAGGGCCTTGGTCAGGGAAATGACCAAAAACCTGATGGTCACTCTGACAGAGCTCCAAAGTTCCTCTGTGGAGATGGGAGAACCTTCCAGAAGGACAACCATCTCTGCAGTACTCCACCAATCAGACATTTATGGTAGAGTGGCCAGATGGAAACCACTCCTCAGTAAAAGGCACATGACAGCCCACTTGGAGTTTGACAAAAGGCACCTTAAGGACTCCAAGACCATGAGAAACAAGATTCTCTGGCTTGATGAAACCAAGATTTAACTCTTTGGCCTGAATGCCAAGAGTCACGTCTGGAGGAAACCTGGCACCATCCCTACGGTAAAGCATGGTGGTGGCAGCATGATGCTGTGGGTATGTTTTTTCAGCAGCAGGGACTGGGAGACTAGTCCGGAAAGTATTATGTGAAATTATTTTGATGTGATATTTAAATATTGTGTGAAACTATTCTGAATTGATATGAATGTACAGCAATTTATGTTTCTAGAAACGTATCGCAATTGAGAACCGATTCACATTTAGATGGAATATTTGACTATTTTAGCTGCCGGAGCCAGTCTACCTCTGAAAATAACATACAGTCCTTGGACCTTGAGGAGTAACGGGGGCAGCAATCAGCAGTAGAAACAATAACAAAGCGTACTCCCTGCCCGTTTCGGTAAAAAGCTGAGGGATGGGGCTGGAGAAATGCAACCATCCATGATATCAACATTATAGTTTTAACCATGTTTTGAGGATATACAATGTTTGTTTATATTTACTGACAAACATTGGAGTAAAAAAAAGCTTATATTTTGGTTTCTGATGGGGTACAACAGTTGAACTAAGCTCATGAGGCATTTATAAGTGATTTATTCAAGAAACAGATGGGTACATATCATTAATGTATAAGTCCCAAAATGGATGTAACAACTGCTGATTGCCCCTTTAAGAGAACATCTTGGGCTAATCTAATAGGAGATATTGAGGACTACAGTATTTCAGGCATTGTCATTGGATGCATTTGATCAATTGTTAACGTTTTGTTGATGGTCCACTCTTGATGTTCTACACGTTACAGTGTAGCTTCAGCCATTCCTACAGAACAACATTAAAGTGTAGAACCCTTTACTGCATATTGGTTCAACGACTGCAGAGACGGTACTTACTGGTGTTAAACAGATCTCCAACCTCCTCTTCTTCCTCCAATGTGACAGTCATCTCCCCCTCCTCCTCTTTCAATCCAAAAACTGCTTCCTCCTCTTCGTTTACTGTAACATCCTCCTCCTCTTTCACTCTGAACGCGTCTTCCTCTTCTTTCATTGTAACGTCTTTCTCTTCTTCTTTCACGGTAACAGCCTCACCATCTACTTGTTTTCGTATTGTAACATCCTTCTCTTCCTCCTCCTCTTTCACGACAGCTTCTTTCTCCGTCCAGCAGACCTCTTCTTCTTTAGCAGGAGGAGAGTAACTTAGTGAACTCATGGTCGGGGATGTTAGCTAGCTAGCATTAGCGACTAGCCTAGTTCTAAGCTAACTTAGCAAACCAGTTAGCTGATAAACAACGTAAATATATAATTAAATGGGCCAACAAGTACATACGACAGAAGTGTGTTTAAAACACAGCGACTAATATACACCAAAACAGTGTAAAGAGCGTGAATGTTGTAGCTATGTTTGCTAGAAAGCTACCGAGGTGTCTGACTAGCTGTTGTTGTTGAAGGAGCGTCCCGTCCACTAGATTATACGTCACACTGGCAGCATCGCCTGAACCTAAAAGACGCACATCGCCATCTGCTGACTGGAGGGCAACGCAGTTGAGGAACCAAACGTTTATTTTTCATTTATTTCAGAAAAGGTTTTATATTATATTAAGTTGTTCAAAGAGAAGCATGTGTTGATTGATTCGCTTTGAATGAGTGATTGATTCGCTTTGATTCGCTTTTAATGACATGGATCATGTTGACCCCAGAGGCATATCTTTTATCATAGCCAAAATGTGGTTTATTCAATTCTTCCCATTTTTAATGACTTTGTCAATCACCTGGTTCTTAATAAATCTAAATCATGGTTTAGTGTTTCTGTATCAAAATGGACTTTTAACAAATTCAAATCCTTTGGAGTCATTTTGACCCCAGCCAAAAGCACCCCAGATAAAAGCACCTTTGACGTTTATTTCAAATAAAACATTTTATCATACACTTGTTTAGCAGATGTTATTGCGGCTGTAGCGAAATGCTTGTGTTTCTAGCTCCGACAGTGCAGTAATATCTGACAAGTAATATCTAACAATTTCACAACATATACCCAATACACACACATCTAAGTATTTGAATCTAGGTTTCTCTGTAGACATGATCCATCCCACCAGAGGGTGGAGGGGAACCTGTATCAGCGGTTTTGACCAGATAGACACCTGCAGACACACAGTATAGTGCCTCCCTTGTACTCTCCTAAGATTGGACTTTTCTATACCACGTATCACATGACTGTGTACAAAACTGCCAATGGTAGAAAACTCTGCCAGCAGTAGAAAACTCTGCCAGCAATATACATACAATACCCCAAAATTACAATCCCAAAACAGGTTTTTAGAAATCTTTACAAATGTATTTACTTAAGTATTCAGACCCTTTGCTATGAGACTCAAAATTGAGCTCAGATGCATCCCGATTCCATTAATCATCCTTGAGATGTGGTAAATTCAATTGATTGGACATGATTTGGAAAGGCACACAGCTATGTACAGTTAACAGTGCATGTCAGAGCAAAAACCAAGCTTTGAGGTCGAAGGAATTGTCCATAGAGCTCAGAGACAGGATTGTGTCGAGGCACAGATCTGGGGAGGGTACCAAAAAATGTCCGCAGCATTGGAGGTCCCCAAGAACACAGTGGCCTCCATCATTCTTTGATGAAAGAAGTTTGGAACCACCAAGACTCTTCCAAGATCTGGCCGCCCGGCCAAACTGAGCAATCGGGGGAGAAGGGCCTTGGTCAGGGAGGTGACCAAGAACCCGATGGTCACTCTGACAGAGCTCCAGAGTTCCTCTGTGGAGATGGGAGAACCTTCCAGAAGGACCATCATCTCTGCAGCACTCCACCAATCAGGCCTTTATGGTAGAGAGGCCAGACGGAAGCCACTCCTCAGTGAAAGGCACATGACAGCCCACTTGGAGTTTGCCAAAAGGCACCTAAAGGACTCTCAGACCATGAGAAACAAGATTCTCTGGTCTGATTAAACCAAGATTGAACTCTTTGGCCTGAATGCCAAACATCACGTCTGGAGGAAACCTGGCACCATCCCTACGGTGAAGCATGGTGGTGGCAGCATCATGCTGTGGGGATGTTTTTCAGCAGCAGTGACTGGGAGACTAGTCAGGATCCAGGGAAATATTAACAGAGCAAAGTGCAGAGAGATCCTTGATGAAAGACCTGCTCCAGAGTGCTCAGGACCTCAGACTGGGGCAAAGGTTCACCGTCCAACAGGACAACAACCTTAAGCACACAGCCAAGACAACACAGGAGTGGCTTCGGGATAAGTCTCTATGTCCTTGAGTGGCCCAGCCAGAGCCCGGAATGCAACCCGATCTAACATCTCTGGAGAGACCTGAAAATAGCTGTGCAGTGATGTTCCCCATCCAACCTGACAGAGGTAGAGAGGATCTGCAGAGAAGGATGGGAGAAACTCCCCAAATGCAGGTGTGCCACATAAATTAGCTAAATAAAAGGGGAAAAACATTTTTTAATCAATTTTAGAATACGGCTTTAAAAGGTCAAGGGGTCTGAATACTTTCCGAATGCACTGTATACAGCAACAGCTCCCCCATAAGCATTCCTGTCTTTTCTGTAGATGTTATATCCCTGTATTGCTACTGCTGTATCAAAGGAATTATCTCAGTGAGTTTCAGAGATGAACAGTACAGTGCATTCCAAATTCAATAGGCAGGCAAGTAAACAAAAACGTTTTCAAATAAAAACGATTCGGTCGACCAATCGCGTTCACATTGTCATGCTGTGACACGCAGTTCCTAAACTAATTCTCACTAAATCAATTTTTAAAGTCAGGGTATGAGTCGAGAAACCTGCCTATTTTCCTTGAAAGTACGTAATGTCACGATTTCAAAGCTATACGATATTACAGAGAACAAGTTAATTATCTCACATCTCTGAAAATATTTGTAATGTTGTGCTTCTTGTTCACAGAGGTTAATTAATGCCAATGTTCTTTTCTTTAAGCTGTTAATACGAGTTGAAAGGAGTTTCCAATATCCTTATTTGTTAAAGTGTTTCTGGTGATAGCTAGTGATAGTGATACACAAGCTAGGTCTATTTGAAACATTGCCATCCCATGGCAGCATTTACCAGCCACCAGGTTCAGAAGCTTTAAAACCACATAAAAAAAATATTTAAAACCCAATTCTATTTTTGGCCAAAGTCAAGATATAAATTATTCAAACTGAACATAATTCATGCTGGTTATTATTTTAGGCTATTTTAGTTTTGGAGTCAAAGATAGTTTTGGAATAGTTTTCAAACAGGTTTGTTATTTTATTTCAGTTGACTAAATAGTTTCCCCCTAATTACTTTTCTATAATGAGCATGGAGGTTTCCCCTATCAACCAGTCATAGGTACTGGTGACAAAGCACCTCGTAACCTAGCTGGGAATGGGACAGACTGAAACCACTCCCCTATCAACCAGTCATAGGTACTGGTGAAAGGCACCTCGTAACCTAGCTGGGAATGGACAGACTGAAACCACTCCCCTATCAACCAGTCATAGGTACTGGTGACAAAGCACCTCGTAACCTAGCTGGGAATGGACAGACTGAAACCACTCCCCTATCAACCAGTCATAGGTACAGGTGACAAAGCACCTCGTAACCTAGCTGGGAATGGGACAGACTGAAACCACTCCCCTATCAACCAGTCATAGGTACTGGTGACAAAGCACCTCGTAACCTAGCTGGGAATGGACAGACTGAAACCACTCCCCTATCAACCAGTCATAGGTACTGGTGACAAAGCACCTCGTAACCTAGCTGGGAATGGGACAGACTGAAACCACTCCCCTATCAACCAGTCATAGGTACTGGTGACAAAGCACCTCGTAACCTAGCTGGGAATGGGACAGACTGAAACCACTCCCCTATCAACCAGTCATAGGTACTGGTGACAAAGCACCTCGTAACCTAGCTGGGAATGGGACAGACTGAAACCACTCCCCTATCAATCAGTCATAGGTACTGGTG
The DNA here is from genome assembly GCF_901001165.1 of Salmo trutta. Lineage (NCBI taxonomy): Eukaryota > Metazoa > Chordata > Actinopteri > Salmoniformes > Salmonidae > Salmo > Salmo trutta. Next base: position 19,849,484 of record NW_021822911.1, on the reverse strand, counting down.
ACAAAGCACCTCGTAACCTAGCTGGGAATGGGACAGACTGAAACCACTCCCCTATCAACCAGTCATAGGTACTGGTGACAAAGCACCTCGTAACCTAGCTGGGAATGGACAGACTGAAACCACTCCCCTATCAACCAGTCATAGGTACTGGTGACAAAGCACCTCGTAACCTAGCTGGGAATGGGACAGACTGAAACCACTCCCCTATCAACCAGTCATAGGTACTGGTGAAAGGCACCTCGTAACCTAGCTGGGAATGGACAGACTGAAACCACTCCCCTATCAACCAGTCATAGGTACTGGTGACAAAGCACCTCGTAACCTAGCTGGGAATGGGACAGACTGAAACCACTCCCCTATCAACCAGTCATAGGTACTGGTGACAAAGCACCTCGTAACCTAGCTGGGAATGGGACAGACTGAAACCACTCCCCTATCAACCAGTCATAGGTACTGGTGACAAAGCACCTCGTAACCTAGCTGGGAATGGACAGACTAAAACCACTCCCCTATCAACCAGTCATAGGTACTGGTGACAAAGCACCTCGTAACCTAGCTGGGAATGGGACAGACGGAACCCTTCTGTGGTAACAGACAGGGGAGATTTGTAAGCAAATGTAATTCCCAGGAATGGGGTTCATATGAACCACAGAGACTGTGTGTGGGATAATAACATGGCCGTATCCAACCCTGCTTGTTCCCTCGACTCCGCTACCAACCACCCATCTCCAACAGGGCCCTTAACCTGTATCACTAGACACCTCATAGTGAGCTACAGGTAGGAATCAGCAATGAATCCCAATAATGAGACACCTCTGGGGAGGGGTGTCAGCAACATTTAAATAATATATATAGTGTTTTATGATAAACCGTTTTTTACAAATCCGTCAAGACACCAACTTAGACTTTACCGTGAAATGCTTTACTTACAAGCCCTTAATTAACCAACAGTGCAGTTCAAGAAGAAGAAAATATTTACAGAGTAGACTAAAATAAAAAGTAATAATAAAAAGTAACACAATGAGAATAACAATAATGAGGCTATATACAGGGGGCACCGGTACCGAGTCAGTGTGCAGGGGTACAGGCTTGTTGAGGTAATCTGTACATGAAGGTGGGGGTGTAGTGACAATGCATAGGTAACAAACAACCAGCGAGTAGCAGCAGTGCACAAAAGGGAGGGGGGTGGGGTCAATGTAAATTGTCTGGTGGTGATTTTATGAATTGTTCAGCAGTCCTAAGGCTTGGGAGTAGAAGCTGTTGAGGAGGCTTTTGGTCCTAGACTTGCCGTGCGGTAGCAGAGAAAACAGTCTACGACTTGGGTGACTGGAGTCTCTGACAATTTTGTGGGCTTTCCTCTGACACCGCCTATTATATAGGTCCTGGATGGCAGGAAGCTTGGCAACAGTGATGTTCTGGGCCGTTCACACTACCCTCTGTAGCGCCTTACGGTCAGATGCCAAGCAGTTGCCATACCAGGCGGTGATGCAACCGGTCAGGATGCTCTCGATGGTGCAGCTGTATTACCTTTTGAGGATCTGGGGACCCATGCCAAATCTTTCCAGTCTCCCGAGGCGGAAAAGGTTTTGTTGTGCCCTCTTCATGACTGTCTTGGTATATACCCACGTGGGTGACTGAAAGATGAACTGAGGTCCACACCCCAGTCCAGTTGATGGTGGTAATGCACCTTAAAGTTGGTTGCCAACCGCAATATAAAATCCAAAGAAGAAAAAGAATCCTGAAGGAAGGAGAAATGACTAGAAACTAATTTGGTTACCGTTTGGGGCGTCGCAACGGGTTACCTATTTAGATGTGATATGAAAGTATTATGTGAAATTATTTTGATGTGATATGAAAGTACAGCGATTTATGTTTCAAGAAACGTATCGCAATTTTGAACCGTTAGATGGAATATTTGACTATTTTAGCTGCCAGAGCCAGTCTCCCTCTGAAAATAACATACAGTCCTTGGACCTTGAGGAGTAACGGGGGCAGCAATCAGCAGTAGAAACAATAACAAAGCGTACTCCCTGCCCGTTTCGGTAAAAAGCTGAGGGATGGGGCTGGAGAAATGTAACCATCCATGATATCAACATTATAGTTTTAACCATGTTTTGAGGATATACAGTGTTTGTTAATATTTACTGACAAACATTGGAGTAAAAAAAGCTTATATTTTGGGTTCTGATGGGGTACGACAGTTGAACTAAGCTCATGAGGCATTTATAAGTGATTTATTCAAGAAACAGATGGGTACATATCATTAATGTATAAGTCCCAAAATGGATGTAACAACTGCTGATTGCCCCTTTAAGAGAACATATTGGGCTAATCTAATAGGAGATATTGAGGACTACAGTATTTCAGGCATTGTCATTGGATGCATTTGATCAATTGTTAACGTGTTGTTGATGGTCCACTCTTGATGTTCTACACGTTACAGTGCAGCTTCAGCCATTCCTACAGAACAACATTAAAGTGTAGAACCCCTTTACTGCATATTGGTTCAACGACTGCAGAGACGGTACTTACTGGTGTTAAACAGATCTCCAACCTCCTCTTCTTCCTCCAATGTGACAGTCATCTCCCCCTCCTCCTCTTTCAATCCAAAAACTGCTTCCTCCTCTTTCTCATCCTCCTCCTCTTTCACTCTGAACGTCTTCCTCTTCTTTCACTGAAACGTCTTTCTCTTCTTCTTTCACAGTAACAGCTTCACCATCTACTGGTTTTTGTATTGTAACATCTTTCTCTTCCTCCTCCTCTTTCACTAGAGCTTCTTTCTCCGTCCAGCAGACCTCCTCTTCTTTAGCAGGAGGAGAGTAGCTTAGTGAACTCATGGTCGGGGATAATAGCTAGTTAGCATTAGCGACTAGCCTAGTTCTAAGCTAACTTAGCAAACCAGTTAGCTGATAAACAACGTAAATATATATAATTAAATGGGCCAACAAGTACATACGACAGAAGTGTGGTTAAAACACAGAGACTAATATACACCAAACCAGTGTGAAGAGCGTGAATGTTGAAGCTATGTTTGCTAGAAAGCTACCGAGGTGTCTGACTAGCTGTTGTTGTTGAAGGAGCGTCCCGTCCACTAGATTATACGTCACACTGGCAGCATCGCCTGAACCTAAAAGACGCACATCGCCATCTGCTGACTGGAGGGCAACGCAGTTGAGGAACCAAACGTTTATTTTTCATTTATTTCAGAGAATATTAATATTATATTAAGTCGTTCAAAGAGAAGCATGTGTTGATTGATTCGTTTTTAATGAGTGAGAATTTAAAACAAACGTCTGACATGGATCATTTCGACCCCAGAGGCATATCTTTTGTCAATCAACTGGTTCTTATTAAATGTAAATCATGGTTTAGTGTTTCTGTATCAATATGGACTTTTAACAAATTCAAATCCTTTGGAGTCATCTCGACCCCAGCCAAAAGCACCTTTGATAAATAGGACGTTTATTTCAAATCAAAATCACATTATATTGGTCACATACGTGTTTAGCAGAAGTTATTGCGGGTGTCGCGAAATACTTGTGTTTCTAGCTCCGACAGTGCAGTAATATCTAACAATTACACAACATATACCCAATACACACAAATCTAAGTATTTGAATCTAGGTTTCTCTGTAGACATGATCCATCCCACCAGAGGGTGGAGGGGCACCTGTATCAGTGGTTTTGACCAGATATACACCTGCAGACACACAGCATAGTGCCTCCCATATATTCTCCTAAGATTGGACTTTTCTATGCCACGTATCACATTTTTGTGTACAAAACTGCTAATGTGGCGGCAGGGTAGCCTAGTGGTTAGAGCGTTGGACTAGTAACCAAAAGGTTGCAACTTCAAATCCCCGAGCTGACGAGGTACAAATCTGTTGTTCTGCCCCTGAACAAGGCAGTTAACCCACTGTTCATAGGCCGTCATTGAAAATAAGAATCTCTTCTTAACTGACTTTTCTAGTTAAATAAAGATAAACATTTTTTGTTGTTGAAAACTCTACACAATCCCAAAGCAGGTTTTTAGACATTTTTACAAATGTACTTAAGTATTGAGACTCTAAATTGAGTTCAGATGCATCCTGATTCCATTAATCATCCTTGAGATGTTTCTACAACTTGATTGGAGTCCACCAATATACATACAATACCCCAAAATTACAATCCCAAAACAGGTTTTTAGAAATCTTTACAAATGTATTTACTTAAGTATTCAGACCCTTTGCTATGAGACTCAAAATTGAGCTCAGATGCATCCCGATTCCATTAATCATCCTTGAGATGTTTCTACAACTTGATTGGAGTCCACTTGTGGTAAATTAAATTGGTTGGACATGATTTAGAAAGGCACACACCTCTCTATATAAGGTTCACTGTGCATGTCAGAGCAAAAACCAAGCCATGAGGTCAAAGGAATTGTCCATAGAGCTCTGAGACATTATTGTGTCAAGGCACAGATCTGGGGAAAGGTACCAAAAAATGTCTGCAAGAACACAGTGGCCTCCATCATTCTGAAATGGAAGAAGTTTGGAACCACCAAGACTCCTCCCAGAGCTGGCTGCCTGGCCAAACTGAGCAATCGGGGGAGAAGTGCCTTGGTCAGGGAGGTGAACAAGAATCCGATGGTCACTCTGACAGAGCTCCAGAGTTCCTCTGTGGAGATGGGAGAACCTTCCAGAAGGACCATCATCTCTGCAGCACTCCACCAATCAGGCCTTTATGGTAGAGAGGCCAGACGGAAGCCACTCCTCAGTAAAAGGCATATGACAGCCCACTTGGAGTTTGCCAAAAGGCACCTAAAGGACTCTGAGACAATGAGAAACAAGATTCACTGGTCTGATTAAACTAAGATTGAACTCTTTGGCCTGAATGCCAAGTGTCACGTCTGGAGGAAAATTTGCACCATCCCTACGGTGAAGCATGGTGGTGGCAGCATCATGCTGTGGGGATGTGTTTCAGCAGCAGTGCAAATTGTCCACTGATATTGGTATAACTTCTCACCCCTTGTGGCTGTATGAAAGTTAATTTCCCCTCAGACACACATTTGTTCTTTGATATAATGAAGGTCATTTGTGTAGAATGTACTTTTACCCACCTCTTTATTTTTTTCAAGAGAAAAACTGCTGATGAACAACCACATTTCTAAATGACACCTTGTCTATTCTTCTATTCTAACTCTCAACAGTAAGTTTAGACCCCGACTGATTTAAAAATATATATATATTATTATTTATTACAAACAACACAAGGAATGGGTAACATTAAAGTATTAGAACATGAAGGACAAACAATAGAGCATCAACACACTATCCAACATGTATCAGTCTTTCCGCAACAAAGCCATCCTTATGTGTGAGGGTGCGTGTGCATGATAGTGATATAAAATGTATGTCATAGTTTCCTTTTTCATGATCACAATCATGTAAAACCCGAACCTTCCAAGATCCCCCCCCACAGCTCCCCAATAGCTGTCCCTCAACCATTCGAGACCCCTCCCACAGTCCCCCCCCCCCCGGAAGAAAAAATATAAAAAATACAATGGATTCCATTCCCCACCCCCAAGAACCTCCCAATGCACCAACAACCAAGAGAATGAACTACAGAGTAAAAAGGAAAAGACAGAAGAAAACAGCAAACAACAATGCAAAAATTTTTAAAAGTAAATTTAAACAAAGGACATCAAGGACAAAGTTTGTATGTGTGTGTCTGGCACTATTACATGTAAGTGTGTGTTCTTGTATGTGTTTATTTGAATGAGAGTGTGTGTATATGCATGTGTACCAACACCTGCACGGCATCAGCCTCAGGCAAACCGGCATTAGTTGTAAAATCACTGCCACTTAGTGTTATTCAAATGTACTTTTTATTATGTTTTATTTTGACTTTTTTTAATTTAATTTTTACTTTTGACCATCATTCTATCTCCTATCATCTACCATGAGGTCGTCACCTGGAATACATTTCAATTTACAGGTGTGCCTTGTTAATAAATGTTCATTTGTGGAATTTCTTTCTTTCTTAATGCATTTGAGCCAATCAGTTGTGTTGTGACAATGTATGGGTGGTATACAGAAGATAGCCCTATTTGTCTATATTATGGCAAGAACAGCTCAAATAAGCAAAAAGAAATGACAGTCCGTCATTACTTTAACACATGAAAGTCAGTCAATACGGAAACTTTCAGGAACTTTGAAAGATTCTTCAAGCGCAGTCGCAAAAACCATCCATCACTATGATGAAGCTGGGTCTCATGAGGATTGCCATAGGAAAGGAAGACCCAGAGTTACCTCTGCTGCAGAAGATAAGTTCATTAGAGTTAACTGTGAAGATAACACAACTATGCCTATGAGATGGTTTGAGATGAATCGGACCGCAGAGTGAAAGAAATGCAGCCAACAAGTGCTCAGCATATGTGGGAACTCCTTCAAGACTGTTGGAAAAGCATTCCAGGTGAAGCTGGTTGAGGGACTGCAAAGAATGTGACAAGCTGTCATCAAGGTGGCTACTTTGAAGGATTTCAAATATAAAATATATTTGGATTTGTTTAACACTTTTTTGGTTACTACATGATTCCATATGAGTTATTTCATAGTTGTCTTCTCTTCACTATTATTCTACAATGTATTTTAATAATAATTTAAAAATAAAAAATTTTTTGTACTGGCCCCCCGTGGGAATCTAACCCACATGGCGTTGCACACACCATGCTCTACCAACTGAGCCACAGGGAAGGCCAACTTAGACAATAGTTAAAATAAAGAAAAAACAGAATTGTAGGTGTGTCCAAACAATTGACCGGTACTGAATATGCATTGTGGAGGAGAACTGATCCTAGATCTGTTCAAAGGCATAACATCTACAGCAAGAACAACTGTCTATGTTAGAGAGCATATACAGTGAGGGAAAAAAGTATTTGATCCCCTGCTGATTTTGTATGTTTACACACTGACAAAGAAATGATCAGTCTATAATTTTAACGGTAGGTTTATTTGAACAGTGAGAGACAGAATAACAACAAAAAAATCCAGAAAAACGCATGTAAAAAATGTTATAAATTGATTTGCATTTTAATGAGGGAAATAAGTATTGAACTAAGGCCTTGCCATTTCAGATATTTTTTAAAAGATTGGGGAATATTTTGCAATTAGGAAATAATATGTCATGTTTTACTCATACCTCAGCCAGCATTGTGAATGGTTAGGAAATAATATGTCATGTTTTACTCGTACCTCATTCGGCATTTTGAATGGTTAGGAAATAATATGTCATGTTTTACTCGTACCTCAGCGGGCATTGTGAATGGTTAGGAAATAATATGTCATGTTTTACTCGTACCTCATTCGGCATTTTGAATGGTTAGGAAATAATATGTCATGTTTTACTAGTACCTCAGCCAGCATTGTGAATGGTTAGGAAATAATATGTCATGTTTTACTCGTACCTCAGCGGGCATTGTGAATGGTTAGGAAATAATATGTCATGTTTTACTCGTACCTCATTCGGCATTTTGAATGGTTAGGAAATAATATGTCATGTTTTACTAGTACCTCAGCCAGCATTGTGAATGGTGTCTGAGGCGGTGACATACTAGACCATGGCAGTAAATCTAATACTTAGGTGTTTTTAGTCATGCATGAAAGGTCTGGGGTGGTTCTGTGGTTATAAGTTACTGACCTTGGAATACATTTCTTGCCATGCTGGCAGGGTCTGAATCAAACCCAATGTCCACCTGGTACACTGACAGGGTCTGAATCAAACCCAATGTCCACCTGGTACACTGACAGGGTCTGAATCAAACCCAATGTCCACCTGGTACACTGACAGGGTCTGAATCCAACCCAATGTCCACCTGGTACACTGACAGGGTCTGAATCAAACCCAATGTCCACCTGGTACACTGACAGGGTCTGAATCAAACCCAATGTCCACCTGGTACACTGGCAGGGTCTGAATCAACCCAATGTCCACCTGGTACACTGACAGGGTCTGAATCAAACCCAATGTCCACCTGGTACACTGGCAGGGTCTGAATCAACCCAATGTCCACCTGGGACACTGAAAGGGTCTGAATCAACCCAACGTTAAGGGGAGGGAAGATTGGTCAAGAGGGTGATGATTATTGTTGTTCTACTCCCTGATTGTTATGCAACAACACTGTTTACAAAAGCTTTGTTAAATCAGCACAAAAGTTTTCAGCTGTGCTAACATAATTGCAAAATGGTTTTCTAATGATCAATTAGCCTTTTAAAATGATAAACTTGGATTAACTAACACAAAGTGTCATTGGAACACAGGAGTGATGGTTGCTGGAAATGGGCCTCTGCACGCCTATGTAGATATTCCATAAACAACCTGCAGTTTTCAGCTACAATAGTCATTTACAACATTAACAATGTCTACACTGTATTTCTGATCAATTTGATGTTATTTTAATGGACAATCTTTTTGATTTTCTTTCAAAAACAAGGACATTTCTAAGTCACCCCAAACTTTTGTTACACAATGTAGGAGCAGTATAGACCTAGTCTGTTCATTATATACATCTACATGATGTATTGTTACACCATGTAGGAGCAGTATAGACCTAGTCTGGTCATTATATACATCTACATGATGTATTGTTACACCATGTAGGAGCAGTATAGACCTAGTCTGTTCATTATATACATCTACATGATGTATTGTTACACCATGTAGGAGCTGTATAGACCAAGTCTGTTCATTATATACATCTACATGATGTATTGTTACACCATGTAGGAGCAGTATAGACCTAGTCTGTTCATTATATACATCTACATGATGTATTGTTACACCATGTAGGAGCAGTATAGACCTAGTCTGTTCATTATATACATCTACATGATGTATTGTTACACCATGTAGGAGCAGTATAGACCTAGTCTGTTCAATATATACATCTACATGATATATTGTTATACCATGTAGCAGCAGTATGGAGGTACAGTGGGGGACAAAATTGTTGACACCCTTGATAAAGATGAGCAAAAACGACTCTATAAAATCAAGAATTAAAATACTGAGCTATTGTATGTAAAAAATAAATAAAGGGAAATAATATTATTTTTTCCTAATACAATTGCTCAGAGAAATATTTAGTTTAACATGTAATTCTCAAAATGTAGGGGTCTGAATTATTGCCACCCATGTTTTCAATACTCCAGCACCCTCCCCTTGGGAGGATAACGACACTGAAATGTTTTATGAGATTAGAGAACACATTGGGTGGGACCTTAGACCCTTCCTCCAGACAGAATCTCTCCAGGTCCTTGTTTTATTTAGTCTGCGCTTATGGACTGCCCTGTTCAATTCAAACCACAGGTTTTCAATGGAGTTCAAGTCCGAAGACTGAGATGGCCATTGAAAATGTTGATTTTGTGCCCAATTAACCATTTCTTCGTGGATGTTGATGTGTCTTGCTGTAAGATCCACTTATGGCCAAGTTTCAGCCTCCTAGCAGAGAGGTAACCAGGTTTTGGGCTAAAATATCCTGGTAGTGGGTAAAGTTTATTTATTTTATACAGTAATTTTTGCTCATCTTTATCAAGGGTATCAATAACTAGGTGCTTATTCTGATATGTAGTTATTTGACCGAATCAGAAATACAGATGTGGGAGTAGATGTAGAGTTTGTTTTAAATTCTCATAAAAAATCTGAACTAATCAAACAACACTTGTTGCTCTTTATACGTGTTGATATAATATTAATATTTAATGGAGAGAAAAAAAACGTTTCCCTAAACTGCTTTATAATATTATAATTCAATGAAGAAGAAAAATAGTTTTCCCTCCTCAACTGCGTTTCCTCCCTCCAGACAGCAGATGGCGATATGTGTCTTTCAGGCGATGTTTCTAGTGTGACGTATAATCTAGTGGACGGAACGCTTCTTCAACAACTGCAGTCACCTCGGTAGCTCGCTAGCCGACAAAGTCTGAACATTCAAGCTCTTTAGACAATTTCGTGGTTTATTTGCCACTTTGCTTTAACCATACTTATGTGGAAACAACTAGCTACCCCATTTAATTTCATATTTACGTTGTAAGTCAACTATCTGGCTGGTTAAGTTAGCACTAGCCTAGCTAGCTAACATCCCCGACCATGCGCTCACTAAGCTACTCAACTCCTGCTAAAGAAGAGGTCTGTTGGACTGAGAAAGAAGCTCTGGGGCTGAACATTGTCGTGAAAGAGGAGGAGGAAGAGGAGGATGTTACAATACAAAAACAAGTAGAGGGTGAGGATGTTACAGTGAAAGAAGAAGAGAAAGACGTTACAGTGAAAGAAGAGGAAGACGCGTTCAGAGTGAAAGAAGAGGAGGAGGATGTTACAGTAAAAGAAGAGGAGGAAGAGAAAGAGGAGGATGCAGTCTTTGGAGTGGAGGATGAAGAGGGGGAGATTACTGTCACATTAGAGGAGGACGAAGAAGAGAAGACTGGAGAACTGGTTAACACCAGTAAATACAGTGAGTACTATCTAATAAAACAGGGACATTGATCTGATTAACACCAGTAAATACAGTGAGTACTATCTAATAAAACAGGGACATTGATCTGATTAACACCAGTAAATACAGTGAGTACTATCTTATAAAACAGGGACATTGATCTGATTAACACCAGTAAATACAGTGAGTACTATCTAATAAAACAGGGACATTGATCTGATTAACACAAGTAAATACAGTGAGTACTATCTTATAAAACAGGGACATTGATCTGATTAACACAAGTAAATACAGTGAGTACTATCTTATAAAACAGGGACATTGATCTGATTAACACCAGTAAATACAGTGAGTACTATCTAATAAAACAGGGACATTGATCTGATTAACACCAGTAAATACAGTGAGTACTATCTAATAAAACAGGGACATTGATCTGATTAACACCAGTAAATACAGTGAGTACTATCTTATAAAACAGGGACATTGATCTGATTAACACCAGTAAATACAGTGAGTACTATCTTATAAAACAGGGACATTGAACTGATTAACACCAGTAAATACAGTGAGTACTATCTAATAGAACAGGGACATTGATCTGATTAACACCAGTAAATACAGTGAGTACTATCTAATAAAACAGGGACATTGATCTTTTATTTTATTTTATTTTTTTCACCTTTATTTAACCAGGTAGGCAAGTTGAGAACAAGTTCTCATTTACAATTGCGACCTGGCCAAGATAAAGCAAAGCAGTTCGACAACATACAACAACACAGAGTTACACATGGAGTAAAACAAACATACAGTCAATGATACATTAGAAAAATAAGTCTATATACAATGTGAGCAAATGAGGTGAGATAAGGGAGGTAAAGACAAAAAGACCGTGGTGGCAAAATAAATACAATATAGCAAGTAAAACACTGGAATGGTAGATTTGAAGTAGAAGAAAGTGCAAAGTAGAAATGGAAATAATGGGGTGCAAAGGAGCAAAATAAATAAATACAGTAGGGGAAGAGGTAGTTGTTTGGGCTAAATTATAGATGGGCTATGTACAGGTGCAGTGATCTGGGAGCTGCTCTGACTGCCGGTGCTTAAAGCGAGTGAGGGAGATAAGTGTTTCCAGTTTGAGATATTTTTGTAGTTCGTTCCAGTCATTGGCAGCAGAGAACTGGAAGGAGAGGCGGCCGAAGGGGGAATTGGCTTTGGGGGTGACCAGAGATATACCTGCTGGAGCGCGTGCTACAGATGGGTGCTGCTATGGTGACCAGCGAGCTGAGATAAGGGGGAACTTTACCTAGCAGTGTCTTGTAGATGACCTGGAGCCAGTGGGTTTGGCGACGAGTATGAAGCGAGGGCCAGCCAACGAGAGCTTACAGGTCGCAGTGGTGGGTAGTATATGGGGCTTTGGTGACAAAATGGATGGCACTGTGATAGACTGCATCCAATTTATTGACTAAGGTATTGGAGGCTATTTTGTAAATGACATCGCCGAAGTCGAGGATTGGTAGGATAGTCAGTTTTATGAGGGTATGTTTGGCAGCATGAGTGAAAGATGCTTTGTTGCGAAATAGGAAGCCAATTCTATATTTAACTTTGGATTGGAGATGCTTATAGTGAGTCTGGAAGGAGAGTTTACAGTCTAATCAGACACCTAGGTATTTGTAGTTGTCCACATATTCTAAGACAGAACCGTCCAGAGTAGTGATGCTGGACAGGCGGGCAGGTGCAGGCAGCGATCGGTTGAAAAGCATGCATTTAGTTTTACTTGTATTTAACCTCTGTAGGACCGGCGGGACGAATTCGTCCCACCTACGTAACAGCCAGTTGAATCCTGTGGCGCGATTTTCAAAACCTTTGAAATGCTATTACTTCAATTTCTCAAACATATGACTATTTTACAGCTATTTAAAGACAAGACTCTCGTTAATCTAACCACACTGTCCGATTTCAAAAAGGCTTTACAACGAAAGCAAAACATTAGATTATGTCAGCAGAGTACCCAGCCAGAAATAATCAGACACCCATTTTTCAAGCTAGCATATAATGTCACAAAAACCCAGAAGACAGCTAAATGCAGCACTAACCTTTGATGATCTTCATCAGATGACACACCTAGGACATTATGTTATACAATACATGCATGTTTTGTTCAATCAAGTTCATATTTATATCAAAAACCAGCTTTTTACATTAGCATGTGACGTTCAGAACTAGCATACCCCCCGCAAACTTCCGGGGAATTTACTAACAATTTACTAAATTACTCACGATAAACGTTCACAAAAAGCATAACAATTATTTTAAGAATTATAGATACATTACTCCACTATGTACTCGATATGTCCGATTTTAAAATAGCTTTTCGGATGAAGCACATTTTGCAATATTCTGAGTAGATAGCCCGGCATCACAGGGCTAGCTATTTAGACACCCGGCAAGTTTAGCCTTCACCAAAATCACATTTACTATAACAAAAATGTTATTACCTTTCCTGTTCTTCGTCAGAATGCACTCCCAGGACTTCTACTTCAATAACAAATGTAGGTTTGGTCCCAAATAATCCATAGTTATGTTCCAACAGCGACGTTTTGTTCGTGCGTTCTAGACACTATCCCAATGGTAAATAACGGTCGAGCGCACGGCGCATTTCGTGACAAAAGATTTCTAAATATTTCATTACCGTACTTCGAAGCATGTCAACCGCTGTTTAAAATCAATTTTTATGCCATTTTTCTCGTAAAAAAGCGATAATATTCCGACCGGGAATCTGCAATTAGGTAAACAGCCGAAGGAAAATACTGCACGGGGTCGAATCGGGCACGCGCCTAATTCCATTGTCCTCTGATGGGCCACTTGGAAAAGACGATAATGTGTTTCAGCCAGAGGCTGCCTCGTCATCGTTCAGGTTTTTCCCGACTCTGAGAGCCTATTGGAGCCGTAGGAAGTGTCACGTTACAGCTAAGATCCTGACTCTTCAATAAACAGAAGCAAGAACAACAACACCTTGTCAGACAGGCCACTTCCTGCATGAAACCTTCTCAGGTTCTTGCCTGCCATATGAGTTCTGTTATACTCACAGACACCATTCAAACAGTTTTAGAAACTTTAGGGTGTTTTCTATCCAAGGCCAATAATTATATGCATATTCTAGTTACTGGGCAGGAGTCGTAACCAGATTAAATCGGGTACGTTTTTTATCCGGATGTGAAAATACTGCCCCCTAGCCCAAAGAAGTTAAGAGCAGTTGGTGGCCACGGAAGGAGAGTTGTATGGCATTGAAGCTCGTCTGGAGGGTTGTTAGCACAGTGTCCAAAGAAGAACCTCTGCCCATTCATCGCCATTTTACCTGTTATTGTCTTAGCTGATTAACCGTTGTCTTACCCGTTGTTGTCTTAGCTAGCTATCCCAATCAACACCTGTGATTGCTTCTATGCCTCGCTTTATGTCTCTCAACTGTCAATATGCCTTGTATACTGTTTCTTAGGGTAGTTATCATTGTTTTATTTTACTGCAGAGCCCCTAGTCCCACTCAACATGCCTCAGAGAACTCTTTTGTCCCACCTCCCACACATGCGGTGACCTCACCTAGCATAACTGGTGCCTCCGGAGATGCAACCTCTCTTATCGTCACTCAATGCCTAGGTTTACCTCCACTGTACCCGCACCCTACCATACCCCTGTCTGTACATTATGCCTTGAATCTATCCTACCACGCCCAGAAATCTGCTCCTTTTATTCTCTGTTCCCAACGCACTATTCGACCAATTCTGATAGTCTTTAGCCGTACCCTCATCCTACTCCTCTGTTCCTCGGGTGATGTAGAGGTTAACCCAGGCCCTGCGTGATGTCCTGGCCGTGTCTGAATCCTGGCTTAGGAAGGCAACCAGAAATTCAGAAATGTCCATCCCCAACCACAACATTTTCAGTCAAGATAGAACTGCCAAAGGGGGAGGAGTTGCAATCTACTGCAGAGATGTCCTGCAAAGTTCTGTCATACTTCCCAGGTCCATACCCAAACAGTTCGAGCTTCTAATTTTAAAAATGAATCTCTCCAGAAATAAGTCTCTCACTGTTGCCGCCTGTTACAGACCCCCCTCAGCGCCCAGCTGTGCCCATGACACCATATCTGAATCGATTGCCCCCCCCATCTATCTTCAGAGTTCGTTCTGTTAGGTGACCTAAACTGGGATATGCTTAACACCCTGGCCATCCTACAATCCAAGCTAGATGCCCTCAATCTCACACAAATGATCAAGGAACCCACCAGGTACAACCCTAAATCTGTAAACAGGGGCACCCTAATAGATATTATCCTGACCAACTTGCCCTCCAAATACACCTCTGCTGTTTTCAATCAGGATCTCAGCGATCGTTGCCTGCATCCGTTATGGGTCCGCGGTCAAACGGCCACCCCTCATCAGTGTCAAACGCTCCCAAAACACTTCTGTAAGCAGGCCTTTCTAATCGACCTGGCCCGGGTATCCTGGAAGGATTTTGACCTCATCCAGTCAGTAGAGGATGCCTGGTTGTTCTTTAAAAGTAATTTCCTCAACACCTTAAATAAGCATGCCCCTTTCAAAAAATGTAGAACTAAGAACAGATATAGCCCTTTGTTCACTCCAGACCTGACTGCCCTCGACCAGCACAAAAACATCCTGTGGCGTACTGCACTAGCATCGAATAGTCCCCGCGATATGCAACTTTTAAGAGAAGTCAGGAACCAATACAGACAGCCAGTTAGGAAAGCAAAGGCTAGCTTTTTCAAACAGAAATGTGCATCCTGTAGCTCTAACTCCAAAAAGTTCTGAGACACTGTAAAGTCCATGGAGAATAAGAGCACCTCATCCCAGCTGCCCACTGCACTAAGGCTAGGAAACACTGTCACCACCAATAACTCCACGATAATCGAGAATTTCAAGAAGCATTTCTCTACGGCTGGCCACGCTTTCCTCCTGGCTACCCCAACCCCGGCCAACAGCTCCCCACCCACCGCAGCTACTTCCCCAAGCCTCCCCAGCTTCTCCTTCACCCAAATCCAGATAGCTGATGTTCTGAAAGAGCTGCAAAACCTGGACCCATACAAATCAGCTGGGCTAGACAATCTGGACCCTCTCTTTCTAAAATTATTTGCCGCCATTGTGGCAACCCTTATTACTAGTCTGTTCAACCTCTATTTCGTATCGTCTGAGATTCCTGAAGATTGGAAAGCTGCTGCGGTCATCTCCCTCTTCAAAGGGGGTGACACTAGACCCAAACTGTTACAGACTTACATCCATCCTGTCCTCGCTTTCTAAAGTCTTCGAAATCCAAGTTAACAAACAGATCACTGACCATTTAAAATCCCACCGTACCTTCTCCCCTGTGCAATCCGGTTTCCGAGCTGGTCACGGGCTGGTCACGGGTACACCTCAGCCACGCTCAAGGTACTAAACGATATCATAACCGCCATCGATAAAAGATAGTCTGTGCAGCCGTCTTCATCGACCTGGCCTGTTGTCCGGACCTCTGGCGGTCTCTATAGGGGTACCACAGGGTTCAATTCTCGGGCCGACTCTTTTCTCTGTTTATATTAGCGATGTCGCTGCGGGTGATTCCTTGATCCACCTTTACGCAGATGACACCATTCTATATACATCTGGCCCTTCTTTGGACACTGTGTTAATAAACCTCCAAACGAGCTTCAATGCCATGCAACAAACAAATTACTATAAAAATTAAACTTTCATGAAATCCCACATGCAATACACCAAATTAAAGCTACACTTGTTGTGAATCCAACCAACGTGTCATATTTTAAAAAGGCTTTATGGTGAAAGCAAACGATGCTATTATCTGAGGATAGCACCCCAGCAAACAATCAGACAATCATATTTCAACCCTCCAGGCGCGACACAAAATGCAGAAATAAAGATATAATTAATGCCTTACCTTTGACGAGCTTCTTCTGTTGGCACTCCAAAATGTCCCATAAACATCATATATGGTCCTTTTGTTCGATTAATTCCATCGTTATATCTCCAAAATGTCCATTTATTTGGCGCGTTTGATCCAGAAAAACACTGGTTCCAAGTCACGCAACATGACTACAAAATATGACTACAAAATATCTAATAAGTTACCTGTAATCTTTGTCCAAACATTTCAAACTTCTTTCCTAATACAAGTTTAGGTATTTAACGTAAATAATAGTTAAAATTTAAGACGAGATTATCTGTGTTCAATACCTGAGGAAAACAAAGTGGAGCGTGCTTTTCAGGTCACGCGCCTCTATCAAAGAGTACACTTCTCTCTACCCTCATTCTGAACAGTGCTACTTCTTCATTTCTCAAAGGAAAAACCTCAACCAATTTCTAAAGAGTGTTGACATCCAGTGGAAGCGATAGGAACTGGAAGAAAGCCCCTTAGAAATCTGGATTTCCAATGAAATCCATTGAAAAGAGAGAGACCTCAACAACAAAAAAATCTGAATGGTTTGTCCTCGGGGTTTCGCCTGCCAAATAAGTTCTGTTATACTCAGACATGATTCAAACGGTTTTAGAAACTTCTGAGTGTTTTCTATCCAAATCTACTAATAATATGCATATCTTAGCTTCTGGGCCTGAGTAGCAGGCAGGTTACTTTGGACACGCTTTCATCCGGACGTGAAAATACTGCCACCTATCCCAGAGAGGTTAAACGCTAGTAAAACTAAATGCATGCTCTTCAACCGTTCGCTGCCCGCACCTGCCCGCCCGACTAGAATTATTACTCTGGACGGTTCTGACTTAGAATATGTGGACAACTACAAAATACCTAGGTATCTGGTTAGACTGTAAACTCTCCTTCCAGACTCATATTAAGCATCTTCAATCCAAAATTAAATCTAGAATCGGCGTCCTATTTCGCAACAAAGCCTCCTTCACTCACACTGCCAAACATACCCTCGTAAAACTGACTATCCTACCAGTCCTTGACTTCGGCAATATCATTTACAAAATAGCCTCCAACACTCTACTCAGCAAACTGGATGCAATCTATCACAGTGCCATCCGTCTTGTCACCAAAGCCCCATATACCACCCACCACTGCGACCTGTATGCTCTTGTCGGCTGGCCCTCGCTACATATTCGTTGCCAAACCCACTGGCTCCAGGTCATCTGTAAGTCTTTGCTAGGTAAAGCTCCTCCTTCACTCAGCTCACTGGTCACCATAGCAACACCCACACATAGCACGCGCTCCAGAAGGTATATCTCACTGGTCATCCCCAAAGCCAACACCTCTTTGGCCGCCTTTCCTTCCAGTTCTCTGCTGCCAATCACTGGAACGAATTGCAATAATCGCTGAAGTTGGAGACTTATATCTCCCTCACTAACTTCAAGCATCAGCTATCTGAGCAGCTTATCGATCGCTGCAGCTGTACACAGCCCATCTGTAAATAGCCCATCCAACTGCCTAACTCATCCCCATGTTTTTATTAAATGTTTTGCTCTTTTGCACACCAGTGTTTCTACTTGCACATCGATCACTCCAGTGTTAATTTGCTAAATTGTAATTACTTCGCTACTATGGCCTATTTATTGCCTTACCTCCGTACTCCATTTGCACACACTGTATATAGATTTTTCTATTGTGTTATTGACTGTACGTTGGTTTATCCCAAAAATCTCAAATGTGTAACTCTGTTGTTTTTTTGTCGCACTGCTTTGCTTTATCTTGGCCAAGTCACAGTTGTAAATGAGAACTTGTTCTCAACTGGCCTACCTGGTTAAATAAAGGTTATTTTTTACATTTTTTATTATTATTTTTTTTTAAATTAAAAATAAATTTAAAAATCGTAACTTTATTGACAACACCCAAATGGATACTGTTATTAACGCGGTTCTTAATACTGTAGCAAACATATTAAGTAGTGTG
The DNA here is from genome assembly GCF_901001165.1 of Salmo trutta. Classification (NCBI taxonomy): domain Eukaryota; kingdom Metazoa; phylum Chordata; class Actinopteri; order Salmoniformes; family Salmonidae; genus Salmo; species Salmo trutta. The sequence goes on along the minus strand of NW_021822911.1, from coordinate 19,831,114 downwards.
CAATGCACTCATAAGCAACCTGGAAATGGAGGTTACTCCCCTGAGTTTTCCCCCATTCACATTCAGAATACATTGTGAAAACTAAAATCTTTGCTCACCATTTTTGCTCCAGGCAGATATACTACATCCATAACTATCGGTTTCCTCATTAGTGGGGAGGAGTTTCTGCAATCAAATTGCCCTCGTGCTGCAATTTTAGCAAACACAGAAAGGGTCCTATATTGGAGACCAAAAGTCGTCTGGCACACTGCTTAGGATTTCAACAACATGAATAACTTATTTCTAGCCTACAATCATCGATGTTACTACTAATGTGAAAACAAGACAAAATATGACTATTCTTGCTCATTTTAAGACAATTGTCAAATAAATGTAACATTCATTACAGACGTCAATTGTTGTATAACATCATGGCTACGCTGTTGGCATCACCTTTTACAGTGAATTACCGCTGTTGTGGGCCTGTAATCATTTGTCTGACATTGTTGTTCACACAGGAGAGATACGGGACTATCGTGGATCCTCTGGGGAGCCTCAACAACCTCGTGACGCTGAAGAGGCAGAGAAGAGTCTCTCCAGATCAGAACACCTCAAGAAACACCTGCAGAGATCCACAGGGAAGAGAACTCACTGCTGCTCTGACTGTGGGAAGAGATTCACCTCATCAGGCATTAAAATTCATCAGAGAACACACACAGGAGAGAAACCTTATAGCTGTGATCAATGTGGGAAGAGTTTTACAGACTCTAGCGGTCTGACTAAACACCAGAGAATACACACAGGAGAGAAATCTTATAGCTGTGATCAATGTGGGAAGAGTTTTCGTGGATCTGGCCACCTGGTATCACACCAGAGAACACACACAGGAGAGAAACCTTATCACTGTGGTCAATGTGGGAAGAGTTTTGGTCAATCTGGAGAGCTGACAGTGCACCAGAGAACACACACAGGAGAAAAACCTTATAGCTGTGGTCAATGTGGGATGAGTTTTCGTCAATCTGGAGAGCTGACAGTGCACCGGAGAACACACACAGGAGAGAAACCTTACAGCTGTGATCAATGTGGGAAGAGTTTTGGTCAATCTGGAGACCTGACAGTGCACCAGAGAATACACACAGGAGAGAAACCTTATAGCTGTGATCAATGTGGGAAGAGTTTTGATCGGTCTGGAGCGCTGACAGTGCACAAGAGAACACACACAGGAGAGAAACCTTACAGCTGTGATCAATGTGGGAAGAGTTTTCCTACATCTGGCTCTCTGACTCTACACCAGAGAACACACACAGGAGAGAAACCTTATAGCTGTGATCAATGTGGGAAGAGTTTTTGGTCAATCTGGCCATCTTGTATCACACCAGATAACACACACAGGAGAGAAATCTTATAGCTGTGGTCAATGTGGGAAGAGTTTTGCTGCATCTAGAACTCTGACTCAACACCAGAGAATACACACAGGAGAGAAATCTTATAGCTGTGAACAATGTGGGAAGAGTTTTGGTCAATCTGGACATCTGGTATCACACCAGAGAACACACACAGGAGATAAATCTTATAGCTGTGATCAGTGTGACAAGAGATACTTTGATAAAAGATCTCTGACCAAACATCAGGAAATACATGAAGGAGTTGTTTCATGATATCAATGAAAAAATGTCACAATGTTTTTAACATTGTAGTTGGAGTATTTGAAAGTATTTCACAATGTAGAACCCTAAACGTTTGCCTCATTCAATTGATTTCAACATGATATGGATATTAGCCTCAGGGGGAAAAATCCAGGCTCTGAAATGAAAGAGTACTATTTATGTGATTTAACAAAAAGTGACTAACAAAAAAAAAGAGTTGTTACACTTACCATGTTGGTGACCCACTTCAATCAAAATGCAACACTTCAAAATGTAGCCAGCTGTTTTCTACAAATTGTCCTCTAACCAGGGATGTACACATTATTCCCAGATTCCGTGTGTTTTTTGAGCTGTTAGTTTAACAGGACCTGCAACCTCATCTCCCTTCTGTCACACAAATTATTTTAGCATGATATCGATGAGTGATGACAAATAAGTGTTGCGTTCCTTTGTTTAGCAACCCCTAAATGTAAATGCATCATTCCAAAATGTAGCTGACTGTCTTCGGCAGGTTGTCCTCTAACCAGTGAGGTGAAATATATCTCCCATTTCCATGTGTTTTTTTAGTTGTGTTAGTTTCAACAACACGTACAGCCTGATTTTCCCCCTAATCGATATCAGTGATTTATTGCTACTTGTCAAAACAACAGCATTTTTGGTGCTTGTGCATTTTAAAAGGTGCTTGTTTTAAAAATTACAAGTAATATGATTATTGTGGCAGATGTTTGTGTACATAGCACATTTTATGTGTGTGTGTTTTGACATTGGGGCTATCCCACCTAGCAAAATGTCAATGAAGAGCTGTTGAAAATAATAATTTTTACTGTTCATGTAACATTTAGTAATCATTATTTATGCAACCAACTGACAATTTTTTTTTACAATTATATTGACATTGTTGCCCTGCTTTTAGAATATCAGGGTTCATTCTCAGATGTGCCAACCCAGATGTACTAGAGCATGACATTGGGGACTGGGCCCTGATCCAACAACATACCTATCTAGTGAACCCTGAAAAGAGAGAGAAGCTCCACAGTGAGGTGGAAAGTTACTACGGATATTGCAGGAGTTTCCTCTTGAAATCAGACATGTCTGAGGTAAGGACAACGTGGCTGTCTCAAGGGTGGGCAGTCAAAAAGTTTTGTGTTTTGCCAGTGAGTTACCATGGATAACAATTTATTTTGACTGCACGTTTTTCCGTTTTGGAGATTAGTTTTGTTTGGGCTCATTTCAAGGGGACGAGAGTTCTAGAAGCAAAAAATTACATTGTAGAAAAATGTATTTAGAATTTTTTTTAAATTAAATGATTTTTTTCATAGTTTACAGCCAGTACACACCATGTTTATATTGTAGAAGGTGAAGCATTGTATTTGATTATAATGAGAAATGGAAGTTGTTTTCTGTTGGTGGTGAGCAAACTTGTCCAACAAAAATATAGGATATATTTGTTGTCTTAAAGGGGAAGGTGTTACAGGCTTTGGATTTTCCATTTATGTTTTGAGGTTGGACTCTAGCTCGTTAGCACGTCTAGCTCGTTAGGACGCACTGATTGGTGTCACCTCGTTAGTCAGTATGTGTTACACCTGTGCTGGCTTGTCCATCTCGTTAGTGGGAAGGTGTTTCACCTGAGCTGGTCCAGGTTCTATTTAAGAGTGTCTGGCCCAGTGCTCCAGTTGTCTTGATACATGTGGAGAGTCAACTCCATTAGTTGCTCCACCTTTTTGGTTTACTTCCTGTCTTTCTTTAAGTTTGGTGTGGGTTTTTCTTTTGTTTCCCTCTTCTTGGGCAGATTTAGTGGGTCTCATGGTGGGTGTCTTTTAGGTCCCAGTTGTTGTTACTAGTCAACTTTCAGTGGACACCCCCATAGTGTCTATCAGAGCCCCTCCTAAAAACAAGTTATATTTTGGGTTGAATATAGCATCATATATCTCCTATTAGATTAGCCCAATATGTTCTTTTAAAGGGGCAATCAGAAATTGTTACATCCATTTTGGGATTGTATACCAAGACAGTCATGAAGAGAGCACAACAAAAACATTTCCCCCTCAGGAGACTGAAAAGGTCCCCAGATCCTCAAAAGCTCCACCATCGAGAGCATCCTGACCGGTTGCATCACCGTCTGTTATGGCAACTGCTCTGTAAGGCGCTACAGAGGGTAGTGTGAACCTGTTTAGTTGTGGTTGTTGTTAGTTCCCTCTTCTGTTTTTCTTGATGGAAACGTAACAACATACAATGTAGTAAAACAAGCTGATATTTTGGGTTGGATGTTGCATCCAATTCTTAGTATTTTAATCGATGGCATTTCCATAGGATGATCATTAGTCTTTCAGTTGTTAACCTTCTGTTTTTTATCCACTTATGTTTGTTGTGGTAAATAATTGTTTATTTTGGTTTTTTCCTGTGAAGCCATTGTGTTGCATCCATGTCTGAAATGTGCTGTATAAATAAAGCTTGTTTTGAACATATTGCAAAACAAATTAACCCAATGACTGACCAATCAACAGACTCAAAATCAATGAACATACACACTGAATTTATTCTTTATCATGTATATCTTCCTCTATGTCAAAATAGTGCATTGGGTATGTACGTTTAGTATCACTTTTCAACCAACCCAGTTCATTTGTTGAAAATGAAAAATTTTGAAATCAACAATTTGTCTCAGGATTCAACTACTGGAAACTGAAACAAACAAATGGATCAACCAGATCAATCCCGCTTTCCCAGCCTGCTGAAGGCGTGGTGGAGTGGTAAACACCACCCCCGGCTCTACCAGGGGCTTGAGGTGGTCTCCCACATCTCTGCTTATGTCATGTTCTGTGGCCTTGCTGTTCCATTTCTGACTGCCCCTGCAACACAGAAACACATTTAGTCATATTATATAAAACACTCAAAGTAATGGATATGGAGCATCTATGGCCTCAGTTACACCTGGCACCTAAATGTGACTTCTGTCATCTGATCACTCCAAGCTGCATTAGGTTCAGATCTACCAGATGGACACAGTCAGGCCACTGAATATGCATAAGCAATGTAAAGAGATGGGGTGAATGAGTGGGGAAAAATACATTTTACACAAATTACCTTCATAATAAATCAAATGTTGTTGGTCACATACAGGTGTTCAGATGTTATTGCAGGTGTAGCGAAATGCTTGTCCTTCTAGTTCCCACAGTGCAGCAATATCTAACAATATCACAACAAATACCTAATACACACAAATCTAAGTAAAGGAATGGAATTAGGAATATATAAATATATGGATAAACAATGTCAGAGCAGCATAGACTGAGATACAGTTTATACATATGAGATGAGAAATGATATGTAAACATTATTAAAGGGCCAATGATTTCATGATGCCTGTTTAACAGTCTGATGGCCTTGAGATAGAAGCTATTTTTCAGTCTTTCAGTCCCAGCTTTGATGCACCTGTCCTGACCTCGCCTTCTGGATGATAGCAGGCTGAACAGGCAGTGGCTCGGGTAATAACAAAGAACAAATGTGTGTGCCTGAGGGGAAATTAACAGCCAAAAGGAGTGAGAAATTACACCAATATCAGTGGACAATTTGCACTAATGTAAATAAACATAAATGGAACATATTCCCTTTTGCTGACGTGATGAACCGCTAAGGGGACATAAATATTTACCATCTAAACCATGTGTGACCTCTCACCTCTCTGGCTGTAGAAGTGTTCTTCCTAACCAGTCCCTCAACAGCTCTCTGACTGAGCTCCACCCTCACTGGGTCTTCAGAGGAGAGGAAGGCTGAGGAGGGATGGAAGGATGAATGGATCAGTCACTCAATTAAGTGTAGAGCTGCTGTCTATGCTGTCTGACAAAATCACTATTTTAGTAGTTAATTAAAGTAAATAAGGCTTTATGACTGCTGAATACCAACTATCAATCACTTAGATAATGTATTTTCAGGTAGAGATACATCCTTGGGACGTCCCTAGCCCTTTGAAGTTGACATTTAAAATGGTTAAGGTTAGGGGTTAAGGTTAGGGTTTAGGGTAGAGATGTCCCAAGGATCCCAGATAGCATTGACCATTGTGCATTCTTCTGTCTCTTTTACATAGCAGGTGATGGGTTCTGACTTCTGAACTTGAAAATATGAAATATCCTTATTATGTGAAATTGAATGAAACAATAATGTATGTTGATGCTAATATGATGTACAATATTCCATGATGTTTCTATATGATAACAATACAGTAATATATTTAATATGATGTACAATATTCCATGATGTTTCTATATGATAACAATACAGTAATATATTTAATATGACATATACTATTTTTTAACAGTTTCACTAATTCATTTTAATTAACTTAATCATTATGATTCAACATCGGTTCACCGTCTCACCTCATACTGTATTGGAGCAGCAGCAGCTGACTGCCCAGTTCAACATCAGTTCACCGTCTCACCTCATACTGTATTGGAGCAGCAGCAGCTGACTGCCCGGTTCAACATCGGTTCACCGTCTCACCTCATACTGTATTGGAGCAGCAGCAGCTGACTGCCCAGTTCACCATCTCACCTCATACTGTATTGGAGCAGCAGCAGCTGACTGCCCGGTTCAACAACAGTTCACATTCTCACCTCATACTGTATTGGAGCAGCAGCAGCTGACTGCCCAGTTCAACATCAGTTCACCGTCTCACCTCATACTGTATTGGAGCAGCAGCAGCTGACTTGATCGTTGATGCTAATCATCATGTTTGAATCTGAGAGTAAATAGAGCCGACTACACTCTAAAAATGAAGGGTTCAACTGGAGTTGTTCTCAGATCCCCTAAGAACCGTAGGGTTCTTGGTCAATGAAAAACAGCCCCAAAAGGTTCTTCAAAGAACTTGTTAGAAGGTGGGTTCATAGAGGAACCTCCGTTGTTGCTGGACTTCTTCCGGGAACTTCGCAATTACAACTGAAAATGATGGTGACAAGCCTGCTACAGCATGCAATACTATTAACTCACAAGGGGGCATAACATTACATGTACAATACTATCCCATTTTGGAGACGTTACATGTACAATACTATCCCATTTAGGAAACGTTACATGGACAATACTATCCCATTTTGGAAACGTTACATGTCCGCCCCCTTGTGGAGGGAAATTAATATCTTAGATGGTAGCTGTAGATGGGATTCAAATGCATAATGGTATTAATACAGTGTCTAGACTACCTCTTTTGTATAAATGCTCTTCAGAATCCAAACACAGTATTGCCACGCAGCAAAATGTTGCGTATAATCTTTCAAGTCAGCCTGATAAAATATTGAACAATTTGTGTACAAAGATATCTTGAAATGTGATATTAGGCCTGTATGGCAGTACTGTTACTGTATGGCAGTACTGTATTGGCTAGTGCTTTCTCCAATATGTTCTTCTATTTTACATTACATTGTATGTCGATGCCATTTATCTTTCAATATTTATTTAATATATGTATATATGTTTTAATGCTTGTAAGACTATTCTTTGACACATTTACTCTTCCTTTGAAATTCTTATAGGACAGAATATGGACACAATGCAATTGGGATCAAGAAGAAGGTACAGATATGTTGTAGGACAGCTGCATTTGAAGTGTACATTTAACCTACATAGCAGTCAATACAAACTGAAATCTATTAGCGTACAAATGTGTGCAAATGATCTTCTCAGAAATGAATAAAGTCCATGGAATGGATATAGACAAAAATATAATTCAAGGACTATCAGAGGTAGAGAGGCGAGGCAGGGGTGAGGACATCATCCTGCCATTTTGACAGTCCCTGAAGGACAATACAGAAGAGGGATTTGCTCTTATTCCTTCCCTTTCTCTAATGTATTTTGGAGTAAAATTAGCAAGTGTAGTAAGATCATTGCTTTACTTTACTAGGACTGGAGACCACAGCAGCGATTCTGCTCTTGCCCAACCTCTTCAATGAGGACCCGAGTGGACTTTATGTCCGTGACAAGGTATGTCTATACACCAATCATCTGTTTCTTCATTAACATAGGTGTGCATGCTTATATAAAACTACAGCTGAACATTTTTTATGTTCTTTGTTAATTGTATGTGTATTAATCTTTTCTTACTTTTGTTGACACAGATTTCACCGCTCTTCACTCCTTTACTTCACATCGGTGGAAATCCATTTCTTTAGCGAGTTGGGGTGAAGTTCCTGTGTTCTGGGGATCAGAGGAGTTGGGGTGAAGTTCCTGTGTTCTGGGGATCAGAGGAGTTGGGGTGAAGTTACCAGGGCCGGTCATAAAGATGGAGAACTTCCTAACATAACTAAGTGGATACGATATACACACTAAAGCTGAAACATCTGTATTTAGCATCAAGTCTACAATATTGTTAGTTTACCTATGATTCATTTTTAATGTTGTTTTTATTGTACATCATTATTTTATATATTTTAAATGTCATGAAAAGCACCGTACAAAGTAAATGTATTATTTATCATGTTCTGACATGTCTGCAGAAATTTTGCAATTTTCTAATGCGTTTTGTTTGGTAAATTGTTTTGTAAATATTAATTCACATTTGTGGTGCCACTAAATAAACTAAGAATTATTTGAAACATCAATATTGTCAATATTATTATTATTAAAATATTTCTTATAATGGAAAGAGGGTGGACAGGGAGTTTAAAAAATGAACCCCAAAAGGTTCTTTGAGGAACCATGATAAGGGGTTCTTCAAAGAACTTATAGGGGTTCCCACAAAATGTTCTTCAAATAACTTTTAGGTGTTCCCCCACAGTTTCAATTTGAAGAACCCCTAAAGGATACTCCAGGAACCTTTACTTTTTAGAGTGTATATTGATAAAAGTCACCTTGTCCGAGAGACATTTACATAGTTATAGACAGCCCAATTTGGGATGACTATTTTAGGGCGAAATGGCGTCACAACAGACAGACCTGATATCGACCATAATTCAACGTCCTTTGACGTCACGTGCTGACTGGGTATGACCAAAGTTATTCTATTTAGCTACACTTTTTACACTATAATAAATGTTTCTGATGCCGCATCGCCCGTTTTCAAAGGGAGTCATTGGTTTGTAGGGGAAGTCGCTTGTAGGGGCAGCCCCCCCCCCAGACCTTAAGGGCAGTTTTATTTCAAATATAGTACCCGGACGGAGAAAGTCCAAAAAGCATTTTATAGTTTCATCGTTAGGGTAACTTCGCCTAAAGTGGACACACTCCCATCAGTTTCTGAGACAACTGGCCAGACTTTGTAGACTGTTTAATAATGCTTAAACCTCATCTTTATCAAATGATCCATTAAAGATACCAACTCAAAACCTACGTTCGTCTACATATGGGTTGTTTAAATTGTATCTAATTATATTCCCATTATTACTTCATCAAATCTCTAGTAATCATTATACACACATACATTTCATCATATTTTCATATATTCACAGAATCCATATAAAACGTGAGAAATTCTCAGGTAGTCACGACAACCATTCCATTTGCTTTTTCAAGGACTCTCCACAGCTACGAAGCAGCTCTCCAAACATCCTCCCAGCAGAACCAAAAATAAACTTTTGTTTCCCGGACAATGACCATGGGATCCTCAACGGTTCTATATTCTCCCAGAGACCACGGCAAAATCAAGCCTCCCAGGAACAATAGACCTTCCGCTGCTTTCTAAAATATCAACCCACTTATTATCCACATTTCAATCATCTGATTAAGCAAATTTCTATATGTTACTATCCAGACGACAGATTAAGACTCATTTCCACAGTCACACAACTCTCATATCACAGTCGCACAACTCTCATATCACAGTCACACAACTCTCATATCACAGTCACACAACTCTCATACCACAGTCACACAATGCTATTCTCAAACATACCTAATCAATTTGTTGTTTTTCAACAATATTTTAACCTGCAGGAATATTTTCACATTTCTATCTCATGGTTAGTTCCTAGGATAATGTAACTCATACATTTACATCTTTCAATACTTCTAAAATGGGGTCCAGGTTTAAAACAATTACAGGTTTAAAACAATTACAGGTGCACCTTACTATCTTATACTATATCATAAATGGTCTTAACTAGTAAACACAGATTCTAGTTTTCATCCAGTTCACACAGATAGCTGACTCAGCCTCAGATTCTACTGACTGGGCCCTGTTTACACCTCCACACAGGAATACACACTCAGAGCCTCCTGACTGGGCCCTGTTTACACCTCCACACAGGAATACACACTCAGAGCCTCCTGACTGGGCCCTGTTTACACCTCCACACAGGAATACACACTCAGAGCCTACAAGGATTTTCTAAAAACTCCACTTTGCGTGCTTCGCTCACCTCTTCCTTTTTAAACTACGTTGGAGATGTGGTATCCACTCGGCTCACTGCCTCTCAGATCAAAGGTGGGTCCATTTGCTCCGTTCCCGCAGTGTGGTCTCCCTGAGATCCCAAGTTAGAGGGATCCCTGGTGCACCATTTACCCAGGTCATCAGGAGCGGTCACCAAGTCAAGATTCACATCCCCGTCACCAAATGTGGTGGTTAATATCAAATGAGGAGACAAACTTATCACACAAGTCAGAGTTATTCTTAAACTAAATCTTTATTCACTTATAAGGGAGCAGGTCAATACAACGTACACATATAAAGTCAATCAATTGGGTGCCCTATGATAATGATGGCTGGTCGAACAATCACCCCCAGATGATTCGTTGAGAGCCATGAAACAAAAGTACAAAGGTCTTTTACAGCCAAGATGCACCCCTTTCAACCTACATGACCAACAACAGATGTATAGAACGGGTCACAAGGTTAAGATACTTATAATTCTCAGCAGACAGTATCTGCTGTAAAAACAGTACTCTTTGTGTAGAGACCAGGGTCTGGCCCTGGGGTCATCTCTCCCTGGTACCATATAGAACAGAAACATTAACTCATGCTCTGGAATGCAGTCTCTAGGTTTTATCACCCAAAAGACATTGTAAATCACCTGTCAGTGTCATCTCCCAGAGGCCCATCCTCAGTTGAACACACAGACAATAGTTCTAAGAACCCTCTATTCTGTTGCATAAAACAACCATTTGATGCAATAAAAGTATTATAACATAATCTTGCAGTTTTGCTCTCAGTGTCCACTGAAAGTTGACTAGTAACAACAACTGGGACCTAAAAGACACCCACCATGAGACCCACTAAATCTGCCCAAGAAGAGGAAAACAAAAGACAAACCCACACCAAACTTAAAGACAGGAAGCAAACCAAAAAGGTGGCACAACTAAAGGTGTTGACTCTCCACATGTATCAAGACAACTGGAGCACTGGGCCAGACACTCTTAAATAGAACCTGGACCAGCTCAGGTGAAACACCTTCCCACTAACGAGATGGACAAGCCAGCACAGGTGTAACACATACTGACTAACGAGGTGACACCAATCAGTGCGTCCTACGTGCTAACGAGCTAGACGTGCTAACGAGCTAGACGGGCTAACGAGCTAGACGGGCTAACGAGCTAGACGGGCTAACGAGCTAGATGTGCTAACGAGCTAGACGTGCTAACGAGCTAGACGGAAAAACCAAAGTCTAACACCTTAAAAGTTTGCTTACTTACCACCAAGAGAAAACAACTTCAATTTCACATTATAATCAACTACAATGCTTCACCTTCTACAATATAAACATGGTGTCTACTGGCTGTCAACAATTAAAAAAAACAAGAAAAAAACCTTGTCTTCCTAAAACTCACTAGCTTCTGGAACAAATTTTTCATATTTTTTTTTCCCCACTAGCTTCTAGAACTCTGGTCCCCTTGGAACGAAAAATACGGAAAAGAATAAGAGATAAAACTCATCTCCAATACGGAAAACCAGTCAAAATAAATTGTAATCAATGGCAACGCACTGGCTAAACACAAAACTTTTTAACTGCCCAAAATCAGCAACCAAGTTGTCCTTACTACGGACATGTCTGATTTCGAGCTTCTCGCTCTTCTCAGGGTTCACTAGATAGGCATGTTGTTGGATCGGGGCCCAGTCCCCAATGTCATGTTCTAGTACATTTGGGTTGGCACATCTGAGAATGAACCCTGATATTCTAAAAGCAGGGCAACAATGTCAATATAATTGTACCAAAAATTGTCAGTTGGTTGCATGAATAAATATTTGGTTGCATAGTCCTTTTTTCAAAGTATTTTCAATTACATTTTTCTAGGTGGGATAGCCCCAATGTCAAAACACAGTTTTAACATGTACAAATCAATAACCAATATGCAGAAACAGTTTGTGATAAATTGAAAACCTAAACATAACATGTGCTATATACACAAACATCTGCCACATTAATCATATTACTTTTTAAGCACAAGCACCAAAAACGCTGTTGTTTTGACAAGTAGCAATAAATCACTGATATCGATTAGGGGTGAAATCAGGTTGTACGGGATGTTGAAACTAACACAACTAAAAAAACACATGGAAATGGGAGATATATTTTACCTCACTGGTTAGAGGACAACCTGCCGAAGACAGTCAGCTACATTTTGGAGTGATGCATTTAAATTTAGGGGTCGCTAAACAAAGGAACACAACACTTATTTGTCATAACTCATCGCTAAAATCATTTGTGCGAGAGGAGGGAGATGAGGTTGCACGCCCTGTTAAAACTAACAGCTCAAAAACCACACGGAATCTGGGAATAATGTGTACATCCCTGGTTAGAAGACAATTTGTAGAAAACAGATCGCTACATTTTGAAGTGTTGCATTTTGATTCAAGTGGGTCACCAACGTGGTAAGTGTAACACAACTCTTTTTTTGTAAGTCACTTTTTGTTAAATCACATAAATAGTAACTCTTTCATTTCAGAGCCTGGATTTCCCCACTGAGGCTAATATCCATATCATGTTGAAATCAGTAGAACAGGGGACAAACATTTAGGTTCTACATTGTGACATCATTAAAATACTCCTACAATGTTAAAAACATTCTACATTGTGACATTAATTCATAGATATCATGAAACAACTCCTTCATGTATGTATTTTCTGATATTTGATCAGAGATTTTTTATCAGATTATCTCTTGTCACAGGTATGAGATTTCTCTCCTGTGTGTGTTCTCTGGTGTTTAGTCAGACCACCAGACTCAGTAAAACTCTTCCCACACTGATCACAGCTATACGGTTTCTCTCCTGTGTGTGTTCTCTGGTGTACTGTCAGCTGGCTAGATTGAACAAAACTCTTCCCACATTGACCACAGCTATAAGGTTTCTCTCCTGTGTGCATTCTCTGGTGTAAAGTCAGATGGTCAGATCTAGTAAAACTCTTCCCACATTGATCACAGCTATAAGGTTTCTCTCCTGTGTGTGTTCTCTGGTGTTTAGTCAGACCACCAGACTCAGTAAAACTCTTCCCACATTGACCACAGCTATAAGATTTCTCTCCTGTGTGCATTCTCTGGTGTAAAGTCAGATGGTCAGATCTAGTGAAACTCTTCCCACATTGATCACAGCTATAAGATTTCTCTCCTGTGTGTATTCTCTGGTGCACTGTCAGATTGCCAGATTTATGAAAACTTTTCCCACATTGACCACAGCTATAAGATTTCTCTCCTGTGTGTATTCTCTGGTGCACTGTCAGATGGCCAGATTGAATAAAACTCTTCCCACATTGACCACAGCTATAAGGTTTCTCTCCTGTGTGTATTCTCTGGTGCACTGTCAGAGATGTAGATTGAACAAAACTCTTCCCACATTGAGTACAGCTATAAGGTCTCTCTCCTGTGTGGATTCTCTGATGAATTTTAATGCCTGAGGAGGTGAATCTCTTCCCACAGTCAGAGCAGCAGTGAGATTTCTTCCCTGTGGATCTCTGCAGGTGTTTATTGAGGTGTTCTGATCTGGAGAGACTCTTCTCTGCCTCTTCAGCATCAAGAGGTTGTTGAGACTCCCCAGAGGATCCACAACTGTCCCGCCTCTCTCCTGTGTGAACAACAAAGACAGAAAGATGGTTAAAGGCCCACAACAGCAGTAATCCATTGTAAAAGTGTTGCCAACAGCGCAGCCACGATGTTGTACAAAAATTGACGTCTGTAATGAATGTTAAAATTATTTGACATTTGCCTTAAAATGAGCAAGAATAGTCATATTTTGTCTTGTTTTCACATTAGTAGTAACATCGATGATTGTAGGCTAGAAATAAGTTATTCATGTTGTTGAAACTCTAAGCAGTGTGCCAGACGACTTTTGGTCTCCAATATAGGCCCCTTTCTGTGTTTGCTAAAATTGTGGCACGAGGGCAATTTCATTGCAGAAACTCCTCCCTGCTAATGAGGAAACCACTAGTTATGGATGTAGTATATCTGGTAATGAGGAAACCACTAGTTATGGATGTAGTATATCTGGTAATGAGGAAACCACTAGTTATGGATGTAGTATATCTGGTAATGAGGAAACCACTAGTTATGGATGTAGTATATCTGCTAATGAGGAAACCACTAGTTATGGATGTAGTATATCTGCTAATGAGGAAACCACTAGTTATGGATGTAGCATATCTGGTAATGAGGAAACCACTAGTTATGGATGTAGTATATCTGGTAATGAGGAAACCACTAGTTATGGATGTAGTATATCTGGTAATGAGGAAACCGATAGTTATGGATGTAGTATATCTGCCTGGAGCAAAAATGGTGAGCAAAGATTTTAGTTTTTCACAATGTATTCTGAAAGTGAATGGGGGAAAACTCAGGGGAGTAACCTCCATTTCCAGGTTGATGATGAGTTCATTTCACACTACTTTGGATTATAATTGTAAGGCTCGTTTGAATGTCCTGCTTAATATAATGTTTGTGTCATCATCGCAAATAAACTACTTTGTACTTAAAAACACTTCAACCATTAAAATGCTCTTTGGCTTTTCCATCAGCTTGACAATGAGGGTTTGTACAGTTTGCCAAATTGGCCCATAACTTCACCTAACAATAACATAGACCTACTTTAGGACCCATAACTTCACCTAACAACAACATAGACCTACTGTAGGACCCATAACTTCACCTAACAACAAAAATAGGAAAATATCTCTGTGTGTTGTACAATAGCCTATCCTCAAGGAACAGTTCTCTACACATTATGAGCTAAGTATCTCTGTGTCCAAACAGACTAACGAGACCCTACATTAAATCAAGCAGACAATAACACTTTATAAACATCAATTTGTTAGGGATGTTGGATCCAACATGGAGCACGGCATAACTTTCTTTACCAGAGTAATGAATGAAGAAGCACTTTTGTTGTTGTTGCATGTCGTGATGTTTGTCATGTGACTGTCATTCAGAAAATGATTTCCTGGATCAGCTGATGATAGTTGAACATGTGACTGTAACTAAACAGCTACAGTATTAAGTATTATGTGTAATTATTTAAGAACCGCATTAATGACAGTATCCATTTGGGTGTCAATAAAGTTAAGGTGACTCTCGGTTAGAACCATTGGATTTAGCAAACTCTGAAATGATTTATGAGTATAACTACTGTTCCCTGAAGGAGGGAAACTAGGTACAACATACTATTAAATCCGTGCCTCTCTGGAAGCCCCGCCTTCCACAGGTGATGACCGTGAGGCTCGGATTTATTCCTTAAATTTAATACCGCTCTTCACCGACCCAGGAAGGGGTGGGGCCAAACAGGTGTTGTACCTCGTTTCCCTCCTTCAGGGAAGTGTAATTATAATCAAAGTTACACTCCCTTTCAGTCAGTCAACTTCGGTACAACATACTATATATAAATACATAAATACAATCATTCCCCATGCCGACCCAACCAGATACTAAATGAAACGGCCCCTGGCAGACCACCCAGACCTGACCCCGCAAGATGCGTCAGTTGTCAATTTATTAATTGTCTTTTGTTTGAAACTCCTGTCAATGTTGAGTAAGGACGGGCACCTGATTACACATATAGAAGTAGGATTAATCTACCTGGCCTGTACACAAATGTAGGCCTATAAATGTGCCCATTTGGGGATGTCTGATAGTATTTCAACCTGGTTGAGAATAATTTTTATTTTATTAATACACGTGGGTGGTGTTTATATATGGAAAAATACACATTAGAAATTTTCAACCAATCGATTGGTAGAAACAAAATTAGACTCTTGGTTGGCCAAGATTTATTTTAGTTGGGGACAGCACTAGAAGATGATTTTGGGGCTCCCGTATGGTGCAGCGGTCTAAGGCACTGCATTTCAGTGCTTGAGGCGTCACTACAGACCCTGGTTCGAATCCTGGCTGTATCCCAACCGGCCGTGATTGGGAGTCCCATAGGGAGACGCACAATTGGCCAAGCGTCGTCCGTCATTGTAAAAAATAATTTGTTCTTAACTGACTTGTCTAGTTAAATAAAGGTTACATTTGAAAAATGTAATAAAACATAGAGCATTCAGAAAGTTCAGACCCGTTCCCCTTTTCCACATTTTGTTAAATTACAGCTTTATTCAAATGTTTAATGCCCATCCAAGAGACTGTCGACCAATCATGTTCACATTGTCATGCTGTGACACGCAGTTCCTAAAATACACGTTATAAACTAAGCTAATTGTCCCAAAATCCCTTTTATAAAGTCAGGGTACGAGTGAGAAACCGTCAAGGCACCAACTTTGAGAAGGTTCTAAAACAAAGGTTTCAAACCAATTCATTAATGTTATTGAATCATATAAATGTTATTGAATCTAGGTATGTTTCACCCTTAATGTAATTGAATCTAGGTATACAGTTGAAGTCGGAAGTTTACATACACATTAGCCAAATACATTTAAACTCAGTTTCTCACAATTCCTAACATTTAATCAGAGTGGAAATTCTTCCCTGTCTTAGGTCAAGTAGGATCACCACTTTATTTTAAGAATGTGAAATGTCAGAATAATAGTAGAGAGAATGATTTATTTTAGCTTTTATTTCTTTCATCACATTCCCAGTGGGTCAGAAGTTTACATACACTCAATTAGCATTTGGTAGCATTGCCTTTAAATTGTTTAACTTGGGTCAAACGTTTTGGGTAGCCTCCCACAAGCATCCCACAATAAGTTGGGTGAATTTTGTCCCATTCCTCCTGACAGAGTTGGTGTAACTGAGTCAGGTTTGTAGGTCTCCTTGCTCGTACATGCTTTTTCAGATCTGCCCACAAATGTTCTATAGGATTGAGGTCAGGGCTTTGTGATGCCCACTCCAATACCTTGACTTTGTTGTCCTTAAGCCATTTTGCCACAACTTTGGAAGTATGCTTGGGGTCATTGTCCATATGGAAGACTCACTTGCAACCAAGCTTTAACTTCCTGACGGATGTCTTGAGATATTGCTTCAATATATCGACATACTTTTCCTTCCTCATGATGCCATCTATTTTGTGAACTGCACTAGTCCCTATTGCAGCAAAGCACCCCCACAATATGATGCTGCCACCCCTGTGCTTCACAGTTGGGATGGTGTTCTTCGGCTTGCAAGCCTCCCCCTTTTCCCTCCAAACATAACGATGGTCATTATGGCCAAACAGTTCTATTTTTGTATAATCAGACCAGATGACGTTTTTTCAAAATGTACGATCTTTGTCCCCATAAAAAAAGCAAACCGTAGTCTGGCTTTTTTTATGGCAGTTTTGGAGCAGTGGCTTCTTCCTTGGTGAGCGGCCTTTCAGATATAGGACTCGTTTTACTTTGGATATAGATACTTTTGTACCTGTTTCCTCCAGCATCTTCACAAGGTCCTTTGCTGTTGTTCTGGGATTGATTTGCTCTTTTCGCACCAAAGTACGTTAATCTCTAGGAGACAGAACGCGTCTCTATCCTGAGCGGTATGACAGCTGCGTGGTCCCATGGTGTTTATACTTGCGTACTATTGTTTGTACAGATGAACGTGGTACCTTCAGGCGTTTGGAAATTGCTCCCAAGGATGACCCAGACTGAGGTCTTGGCTGATTTCTTTTGATATTCCCATGATGTCAAGCAAAGAGGCACCGAGTTTGAAGGTATGCCTTGAAACACATCCACAGGTACACCTCCAATTGACTCAAATGATGTCAATTAGCCTATCAGAAGCTTCTAAAGCCATGGCATAATTCTCTGGAATTCTCCAAGCTGTTTAAAGGCACAGTCAACTTAGTGTATGTAAACTTCAAACCCACTGGAATTGTGATTCAGTGAATTATAAGTGAAATAATCTGTCTGTAAACAACTGTTGAAAAAATTACTTGTGTCATGCACAAAGTAGATGTCCTAACCGACTTGCCAAAATTACAGTTAGTTAACAAGAAATGTGTGGAGTGGTTGAAAAACGAGTTTTAATGACGCCAACATAAGTGTATGTAAACTTCCAATTTGACAACAATTTGACCCCCACAGCAAATCTTAACTGCCAATTATAGAATATACTATATAGCCTTGAAATCAGGTTAAAACTATAATTTTGACCTCCTTGTATTTATAGTGTAGTCAATTCAGGCGGTAGCCCTGAGCTGGACTCAAACCTGGGTCCAGCAACTGTCAAGCCAACACCTTATAACTGTTACACCAAGATGTCTGAACTTCTTGACAAGGTCGCTAGGTTTTGGATTAAGGTTGATACAATAGCTTCCTCTATGAATGTGAGAGTGGTTACATTTCTCCAGCCCCCATCCCTCAGATGTTTACCAAACCAAGTCTCTGGACAGCCATTTTGTTTCTGTTTAAAACCTAGGTTACCCCTTTAAACAAGCCACACAACAATCAATCAATCTGCAGATCAAACAATAACAAAGTTGTAATTCCATCACTGTTTTGGTAATAAGATGATTATGGGGTTGGAGAAATGTAACTAATTTCAAATTCATAGACAGACCTATGGATGCAAGGACTGGCCATCCATGATATCAACATTATAGTTTTAACCATGTTGAGGCTATACAGTGTTGATTTACATTGTTTCTAAACATTGGAGTAAAAAAAGCTTATTTGGGGTTCTGATGGGGTACAACAGTTGAACTAAGCTCATGAGGCATGTGTTATATTCTTCAAGAATCAATGGCTATAAATTAATAATTTAAAAGTCCAAATATGGATGTAGCTATTGCAGATTTCCGCGTTAACACCAAACATCAGCTCAACAACTGCAGAGTTTGTGCCTCTGTATTTAAGACAGTACTTACTAGTGTTAATCAGGGAACGGTTTCTCAAACCCATCTTATTGCTAAGGTCACCGTTAGAACCATTGGACGCCTTAAGATGCGTTTGGGAAACCGGGCCCAGATGTCCAGTTTCCTCCTCTTCTTCCACCTCCTTTTTGGATGTGACAGTCATCTCCCCCTCCTCCTCTTTCACTCCAAAAACAGCAGCCTCCTCTTCTTGTACAGTAACATCCTCCTCCTCTTTCACTCTGAACGCGTCTTCCTCTTCTTTCACTGAAACGTCTTTTTCTTCTTCTTTCACGGTAACAGCCTCACCCTCCACTTGTTTTTCTATTGTAACATCCTTCTCTTCCTCCTCCTCTTTCACAAGAGTTTCTTTCTCCGTCCAGCAGACCTCCTCTTCTTTAACAGGAGGAGAGTAGCTTAGTGAACTCATGGTCGGGGATGTTAGCTAGCTAGCATTAGCGACGGGTGGGTATAATTTGTGGAACGTTCCAACAGGAATCCGTTCCAAAAGGTCCGTAAATGTCAAGGTTGCCAACCAACAACGCATACAAAGTCGTATAACGGTAGAATGAGATACCGGGTAGGGAGTGAGCAATGTAATAACGTTTTTCACTCACCACGTTTATCCCGAAAAATGTCTCTTCGTTCTGGTAGCCTCCACCATTCCTCGTTCGTTGGTTTAGTTATTATTTCCGGTGTTCCTGCATTCGCAGGTGAACTCTGTTGCGCCTCAATTAGGGAATCGCTATGGTTGAAATGCAACTAATGACTGCCAGCCCCAGTATTTTATTAGCTAGGTGGATTGTACACAATTGTTACCGATGATACTGTATATACCAGCCTACTCGTATTACAGAAACATACATTGTATTTTGCCAAGTTCTCTCTGTGTTAATCCTGTTTCCCAAATATCAGCTAACTTGTGTCTGTGTCGATGTTGTTTAGTTCAACTTGACTAGTTAAATAAATATTAAATAAATTAGAACGGATAAAATATGCTTTGACCTATTTCAGGTAACCTAAAGATGCTTGATTCACTATAGTTGCTTTTGAAGAACTTTCCAATCGTTTGTGCTTTACATTACGATTTTTCAACGTCTGTTTATTGGACATATATATTAGTGTCTTAAAAAAGGGCAACGTATGTAAAGCATCCCATCTGTTTTAAGGTTATAGTGTGTATGTGTGTGGTGTAGTTCCTCTTGATGTCCACTAGGTGTCATCACAGCTTCAATAATGTCACACCAGGGTCACAACATGTATTCATGTGCAACCTTACAGTGAAATGCTGACTGACAAGCCCTTAACCAACAATTTCGTTTTAAGAAAAAGATGTGTTAAGTAAAAAATAAGAAATAAAATTAACTAATAATTAAAGAGCAGTAGTAAAATCTAAATAGCGAGGCTATATACATAGGTACCGGTTTGTCGAGGTAATTGAGGTGTTCCTTTCAATTCCAGTGGTGTAAATTACTTAACAAAAAATGTATTTAAACTACTCCACTACATTTCGTTTATATATCTGTTTATTTTGTATCTGTACTTTTACTCTTTCTGTTTCTTTACAACTTGAAATTTTACTTCACTACATTTCTAAATAAAATAATGTATTTTTTACTCTATACAGTTTCCCTGGCACACAAAAGTACTTGTTTCATTTCAAATGCTGAGCCGGACATGAAAATGGTTCAATTCACACACTTATCAAGAGAACATCCTTGGTCATCCCTACTGCCTCAGATCTAGCGGACTCACTAAACACATGTTTCATTTGTAAATGATGTCTGATTGTTGGAGTGTTCCCCTGGTTATTTCTATAATAAAATAACAAGAGAATCGTGCTGTCTGGTTTGCTTAATATATGGAAGGTCAAATCATTTATACTTTTACCACTGATACTTCAGTATATTTTAGCAATGACGTTTAATTAGTATTTTACTGGGTGACTTTCACTTTTACTTGAGTCATTTTATATTAACGTCATCATCTTAATATTGTCACTTTTTCCCTTCATTTGCCTACTACTGTCTATAAGCTATCATACCATGTGGGTTTTTTCTTGGGGACCAGGTATCGGAACGCCTTTGAAGGGTCTACAAAGCATGCCCCCCAGGTAAAAGTTGCCTTTTGCAGACAAGGATTGTATTGTTACTCCACGACATAATATGTTATCACAACTCTATTAAAAGGACATTCTACACAAAGTGTCACTTCATTCCTTTTATTTCATGGGAACGAGCCCCTACACACCTCAAGTTTGCTCTTTCATGCCAACAAAAGGCAACATCAAAAATGGCTCTCTAAAAAATGCTCTTTTTGGATTTGAACTCTCAAACTCTAGTATGGGGAGCATCCACCATAACCACTACTCTACCGTACAGACAAAGTCAAAATGTTAAGGGGTCCACCAAAATGCACGCATCAAAGACAACATTTCAGAGGTTGGAGAACGCTGTGGGGGCTTGTACTTCTTGGACCTATCAACCGTTCCTCAATCTTCTTCTGATGACTACAATCAGAGATTATGAATCTTCAAAACCTACACTATAGGATGGATGTGTTTAGGAACGGGGGACGAAATTCCAAAGGGACCTGTTTCCAATTACCAGCAAATAGACCCTCGAAATGTTATTCCATGATCTTAATATTGTCACTTTTTCCCTTCATTTGCCTACTACTGTCTATAAGCTATCATACCATGTGGGTTTTTTCTTGGGGACCACGTATCGGAACGCCTTTGAAGGGTCTACAAAGCATGCCCCCCAGGTAAAAGTTGCCTTTTGCAGACAAGGATTGTATTGTTACTCCACGACATAATATGTTATCACAACTCTATTAAAAGGACATTCTACACAAAGTGTCACTTCATTCCTTTTATTTCATGGGAACGAGCCCCTACACACCTCAAGTTTGCTCTTTCATGCTCACAAAAGGCAACATCAAAAATGGCTCTCTGAAAAATTATCTTTTTTGGATTTGAACTCTCAAACTCTAGTTTGGGGAGCATCCACCATAACCACTACTCTACCGTACAGACAAAGTCAAAATGTTAAGGGGTCCATCAAAATGCACGCATCACAGACAACATTTCAGAGGTTGGAGAACGGTGTGGGGGCTTGTACTTCTTGGACCTATCAACCGTTCCTCAATCTTCTTCTGATGACTACAATCAGAGATTATGAATCTTCAAAACCTACACTATAGGATGGATGTGTTTAGGAACGGGGGACGAAATTCCAAAGGGACCTGTTTCCAATTACCAACAAATAGACCCTCGAAATGTTATTCCATGATCTTAATATTGTCACTTTTTCCCTTCATTTGCCTACTACTGTCTATAAGCTATCATACCATGTGGGTTTTTTCTTGGGGACCACGTATCGGAACGCCTTTGAAGGGTCTACAAAGCATGCCCCCCAGGTAAAAGTTGCCTTTTGCAGACAAGGATTGTATTGTTACTCCACGACATAATATGTTATCACAACTCTATTAAAAGGACATTCTACACAAAGTGTCACTTCATTCCTTTTATTTCATGGGAACGAGCCCCTACACACCTCAAGTTTGCTCTTTCATGCCAACAAAAGGCAACATCAAAAATGGCTCTCTAAAAAATGCTCTTTTTGGATTTGAACTCTCAAACTCTAGTATAGGGAGCAGCCACCATAACCACTACTCTACCGTACAGACAGAGTCAAAGTGTTAAGTGGTCCATCAAAATGCACGCATCAAAGACAACATTTCAGAGGTTGGAGAACGCTGTGGGGGCTTGTACTTCTTGGACCTATCAACCGTTCCTCAATCTTCTTCTGATGACTACAATCAGAGATTATGAATCTTCAAAACCTACACTATAGGATGGATGTGTTTAGGAACGGGGGACGAATTTCCAAAGGGACCTGTTTCCAATTACCAGCAAATAGACCCTCGAAATGTAATTCCATGATCTTAATATTGTCACTTTTTCCCTTCATTTGCTTACTACTGTCTATAAGCTATCATACCATGTGGGTTTTTTCTTGGGGACCACGTATCGGAACGCCTTTGAAGGGTCTACAAAGCATGCCCCCCAGGTAAAAGTTGCCTTTTGCAGACAAGGATTGTATTGTTACTCCACGACATAATATGTTATCACAACTCTATTAAAAGGACATTCCACACAAGGCGTCACCTCATTCTTTCTATTTGATGGGAACTAGCCCCTACCGCCCTCCACACCTCAAGTTAGCTCTTTCATGCCAACAAAAGGCACCATCAAAAATGGCTCTCTAAAAAATACTCTTCTTGGATTTGAACTCTCAATCTCTGGTTTGGGGTGCAACCATCATAACCACTACCCTACCGTACAGACAGAATCAAAATGTTAAGGGGTCCATCAAAATGCACTCATCAAAGACAACATTTCAGAGGTTGGAGAACGCTGTGGGGGCTTGTACTTCTTGGACCTATCAACCGTTCCTCAATCTTCTTCTGATGACTACAATCAGAGATTATGAATCTTCAAAACCTACACTATAGGATGGATGTGTTTAGGAACGGGGGACGAAATTCCAAAGGGACCTGTTTCCAATTACCAGCAAATAGACCCTCGAAATGTTATTCCATGATCTTAATATTGTCACTTTTTCCCTTCATTTGCCTACTACTGTCTATAAGCTATCATACCATGTGGGTTTTTTCTTGGGGACCAGGTATCGGAACGCCTTTGAAGGGTCTACAAAGCATGCCCCCCAGGTAAAAGTTGCCTTTTGCAGACAAGGATTGTATTGTTACTCCACGACATAATATGTTATCACAACTCTATTAAAAGGACATTCTACACAAAGTGTCACTTCATTCCTTTTATTTCATGGGAACGAGCCCCTACACACCTGAAGTTTGCTCTTTCATGGCAAAAAAAGGCAACAACAAAAATGGCTCTCTAAAAAATGCTCTTCTTGGATTTGAACTCTCAAACTCTAGTATGGGGAGCATCCACCATAACCACTACTCTACCGTACAGACAAAGTCAAAATGTTAAGGGGTCCATCAAAATGCACGCATCACAGACAACATTTCAGAGGTTGGAGAACGCTGTGGGGGCTTGTACTTCTTGGACCTATCAACCGTTCCTCAATCTTCTTCTGATGACTACAATCAGAGATTATGAATCTTCAAAACCTACACTATAGGATGGATGTGTTTAGGAACGGGGGACGAATTTCCAAAGGGACCTGTTTCCAATTACCAGCAAATAGACCCTCGAAATGTAATTCCATGATCTTAATATTGTCACTTTTTCCCTTCATTTGCTTACTACTGTCTATAAGCTATCATACCATGTGGGTTTTTTCTTGGGGACCACGTATCGGAACGCCTTTGAAGGGTCTACAAAGCATGCCCCCCAGGTAAAAGTTGCCTTTTGCAGACAAGGATTGTATTGTTACTCCACGACATAATATGTTATCACAACTCTATTAAAAGGACATTCCACACAAGGCGTCACCTCATTCTTTCTATTTGATGGGAACTAGCCCCTACCGCCCTCCACACCTCAAGTTAGCTCTTTCATGCCAACAAAAGGCACCATCAAAAATGGCTCTCTAAAAAATACTCTTCTTGGATTTGAACTCTCAATCTCTGGTTTGGGGTGCAACCATCATAACCACTACCCTACCGTACAGACAGAATCAAAATGTTAAGGGGTCCATCAAAATGCACTCATCAAAGACAACATTTCAGAGGTTGGAGAACGCTGTGGGGGCTTGTACTTCTTGGACCTATCAACCGTTCCTCAATCTTCTTCTGATGACTACAATCAGAGATTATGAATCTTCAAAACCTACACTATAGGATGGATGTGTTTATGAACGGGGGACGAAATTCCAAAGGGACCTGTTTCCAATTACCAGCAAATAGACCCTCGAAATGTTATTCCATGATCTTAATATTGTCACTTTTTCCCTTCATTTGCCTACTACTGTCTATAAGCTATCATACCATGTGGGTTTTTTCTTGGGGACCAGGTATCGGAACGCCTTTGAAGGGTCTACAAAGCATGCCCCCCAGTTAAAAGTTGCCTTTTGCAGACAAGGATTGTATTGTTACTCCACGACATAATATGTTATCACAACTCTATTAAAAGGACATTCTACACAAAGTGTCACTTCATTCCTTTTATTTCATGGGAACGAGCCCCTACACACCTGAAGTTTGCTCTTTCATGGCAAAAAAAGGCAACAACAAAAATGGCTCTCTAAAAAATGCTCTTCTTGGATTTGAACTCTCAAACTCTAGTATGGGGAGCATCCACCATAACCACTACTCTACCGTACAGACAAAGTCAAAATGTTAAGGGGTCCATCAAAATGCACGCATCACAGACAACATTTCAGAGGTTGGAGAACGGTGTGGGGGCTTGTACTTCTTGGACCTATCAACCGTTCCTCAATCTTCTTCTGATGACTACAATCAGAGATTATGAATCTTCAAAACCTACACTATAGGATGGATGTGTTTAGGAACGGGGGACGAAATTCCAAAGGGACCTGTTTCCAATTACCAACAAATAGACCCTCGAAATGTTATTCCATGATCTTAATATTGTCACTTTTTCCCTTCATTTGCCTACTACTGTCTATAAGCTATCATACCATGTGGGTTTTTTCTTGGGGACCACGTATCGGAACGCCTTTGAAGGGTCTACAAAGCATGCCCCCCAGGTAAAAGTTGCCTTTTGCAGACAAGGATTGTATTGTTACTCCACGACATAATATGTTATCACAACTCTATTAAAAGGACATTCTACACAAAGTGTCACTTCATTCCTTTTATTTCATGGGAACGAGCCCCTACACACCTCAAGTTTGCTCTTTCATGCCAACAAAAGGCAACATCAAAAATGGCTCTCTAAAAAATGCTCTTTTTGGATTTGAACTCTCAAACTCTAGTATAGGGAGCAGCCACCATAACCACTACTCTACCGTACAGACAGAGTCAAAGTGTTAAGTGGTCCATCAAAATGCACGCATCAAAGACAACATTTCAGAGGTTGGAGAACGCTGTGGGGGCTTGTACTTCTTGGACCTATCAACCGTTCCTCAATCTTCTTCTGATGACTACAATCAGAGATTATGAATCTTCAAAACCTACACTATAGGATGGATGTGTTTAGGAACGGGGGACGAATTTCCAAAGGGACCTGTTTCCAATTACCAGCAAATAGACCCTCGAAATGTAATTCCATGATCTTAATATTGTCACTTTTTCCCTTCATTTGCTTACTACTGTCTATAAGCTATCATACCATGTGGGTTTTTTCTTGGGGACCACGTATCGGAACGCCTTTGAAGGGTCTACAAAGCATGCCCCCCAGGTAAAAGTTGCCTTTTGCAGACAAGGATTGTATTGTTACTCCACGACATAATATGTTATCACAACTCTATTAAAAGGACATTCCACACAAGGCGTCACCTCATTCTTTCTATTTGATGGGAACTAGCCCCTACCGCCCTCCACACCTCAAGTTAGCTCTTTCATGCCAACAAAAGGCACCATCAAAAATGGCTCTCTAAAAAATACTCTTCTTGGATTTGAACTCTCAATCTCTGGTTTGGGGTGCAACCATCATAACCACTACCCTACCGTACAGACAGAATCAAAATGTTAAGGGGTCCATCAAAATGCACTCATCAAAGACAACATTTCAGAGGTTGGAGAACGCTGTGGGGGCTTGTACTTCTTGGACCTATCAACCGTTCCTCAATCTTCTTCTGATGACTACAATCAGAGATTATGAATCTTCAAAACCTACACTATAGGATGGATGTGTTTAGGAACGGGGGACGAAATTCCAAAGGGACCTGTTTCCAATTACCAGCAAATAGACCCTCGAAATGTTATTCCATGATCTTAATATTGTCACTTTTTCCCTTCATTTGCCTACTACTGTCTATAAGCTATCATACCATGTGGGTTTTTTCTTGGGGACCAGGTATCGGAACGCCTTTGAAGGGTCTACAAAGCATGCCCCCCAGGTAAAAGTTGCCTTTTGCAGACAAGGATTGTATTGTTACTCCACGACATAATATGTTATCACAACTCTATTAAAAGGACATTCTACACAAAGTGTCACTTCATTCCTTTTATTTCATGGGAACGAGCCCCTACACACCTGAAGTTTGCTCTTTCATGGCAAAAAAAGGCAACAACAAAAATGGCTCTCTAAAAAATGCTCTTCTTGGATTTGAACTCTCAAACTCTAGTATGGGGAGCATCCACCATAACCACTACTCTACCGTACAGACAAAGTCAAAATGTTAAGGGGTCCATCAAAATGCACGCATCACAGACAACATTTCAGAGGTTGGAGAACGCTGTGGGGGCTTGTACTTCTTGGACCTAT
This sequence comes from Salmo trutta, assembly GCF_901001165.1. Taxonomy (NCBI): domain Eukaryota; kingdom Metazoa; phylum Chordata; class Actinopteri; order Salmoniformes; family Salmonidae; genus Salmo; species Salmo trutta. Next base: position 19,803,945 of record NW_021822911.1, on the reverse strand, counting down.
CAACCGTTCCTCAATCTTCTTCTGATGACTACAATCAGAGATTATGAATCTTCAAAACCTACACTATAGGATGGATGTGTTTAGGAACGGGGGACGAATTTCCAAAGGGACCTGTTTCCAATTACCAGCAAATAGACCCTCGAAATGTAATTCCATGATCTTAATATTGTCACTTTTTCCCTTCATTTGCTTACTACTGTCTATAAGCTATCATACCATGTGGGTTTTTTCTTGGGGACCACGTATCGGAACGCCTTTGAAGGGTCTACAAAGCATGCCCCCCAGGTAAAAGTTGCCTTTTGCAGACAAGGATTGTATTGTTACTCCACGACATAATATGTTATCACAACTCTATTAAAAGGACATTCCACACAAGGCGTCACCTCATTCTTTCTATTTGATGGGAACTAGCCCCTACCGCCCTCCACACCTCAAGTTAGCTCTTTCATGCCAACAAAAGGCACCATCAAAAATGGCTCTCTAAAAAATACTCTTCTTGGATTTGAACTCTCAATCTCTGGTTTGGGGTGCAACCATCATAACCACTACCCTACCGTACAGACAGAATCAAAATGTTAAGGGGTCCATCAAAATGCACTCATCAAAGACAACATTTCAGAGGTTGGAGAACGCTGTGGGGGCTTGTACTTCTTGGACCTATCAACCGTTCCTCAATCTTCTTCTGATGACTACAATCAGAGATTATGAATCTTCAAAACCTACACTATAGGATGGATGTGTTTATGAACGGGGGACGAAATTCCAAAGGGACCTGTTTCCAATTACCAGCAAATAGACCCTCGAAATGTTATTCCATGATCTTAATATTGTCACTTTTTCCCTTCATTTGCCTACTACTGTCTATAAGCTATCATACCATGTGGGTTTTTTCTTGGGGACCAGGTATCGGAACGCCTTTGAAGGGTCTACAAAGCATGCCCCCCAGGTAAAAGTTGCCTTTTGCAGACAAGGATTGTATTGTTACTCCACGACATAATATGTTATCACAACTCTATTAAAAGGACATTCTACACAAAGTGTCACTTCATTCCTTTTATTTCATGGGAACGAGCCCCTACACACCTGAAGTTTGCTCTTTCATGGCAAAAAAAGGCAACAACAAAAATGGCTCTCTAAAAAATGCTCTTCTTGGATTTGAACTCTCAAACTCTAGTATGGGGAGCATCCACCATAACCACTACTCTACCGTACAGACAAAGTCAAAATGTTAAGGGGTCCATCAAAATGCACGCATCACAGACAACATTTCAGAGGTTGGAGAACGGTGTGGGGGCTTGTACTTCTTGGACCTATCAACCGTTCCTCAATCTTCTTCTGATGACTACAATCAGAGATTATGAATCTTCAAAACCTACACTATAGGATGGATGTGTTTAGGAACGGGGGACGAAATTCCAAAGGGACCTGTTTCCAATTACCAACAAATAGACCCTCGAAATGTTATTCCATGATCTTAATATTGTCACTTTTTCCCTTCATTTGCCTACTACTGTCTATAAGCTATCATACCATGTGGGTTTTTTCTTGGGGACCACGTATCGGAACGCCTTTGAAGGGTCTACAAAGCATGCCCCCCAGGTAAAAGTTGCCTTTTGCAGACAAGGATTGTATTGTTACTCCACGACATAATATGTTATCACAACTCTATTAAAAGGACATTCTACACAAAGTGTCACTTCATTCCTTTTATTTCATGGGAACGAGCCCCTACACACCTCAAGTTTGCTCTTTCATGCCAACAAAAGGCAACATCAAAAATGGCTCTCTAAAAAATGCTCTTTTTGGATTTGAACTCTCAAACTCTAGTATAGGGAGCAGCCACCATAACCACTACTCTACCGTACAGACAGAGTCAAAGTGTTAAGTGGTCCATCAAAATGCACGCATCAAAGACAACATTTCAGAGGTTGGAGAACGCTGTGGGGGCTTGTACTTCTTGGACCTATCAACCGTTCCTCAATCTTCTTCTGATGACTACAATCAGAGATTATGAATCTTCAAAACCTACACTATAGGATGGATGTGTTTAGGAACGGGGGACGAATTTCCAAAGGGACCTGTTTCCAATTACCAGCAAATAGACCCTCGAAATGTAATTCCATGATCTTAATATTGTCACTTTTTCCCTTCATTTGCTTACTACTGTCTATAAGCTATCATACCATGTGGGTTTTTTCTTGGGGACCACGTATCGGAACGCCTTTGAAGGGTCTACAAAGCATGCCCCCCAGGTAAAAGTTGCCTTTTGCAGACAAGGATTGTATTGTTACTCCACGACATAATATGTTATCACAACTCTATTAAAAGGACATTCCACACAAGGCGTCACCTCATTCTTTCTATTTGATGGGAACTAGCCCCTACCGCCCTCCACACCTCAAGTTAGCTCTTTCATGCCAACAAAAGGCACCATCAAAAATGGCTCTCTAAAAAATACTCTTCTTGGATTTGAACTCTCAATCTCTGGTTTGGGGTGCAACCATCATAACCACTACCCTACCGTACAGACAGAATCAAAATGTTAAGGGGTCCATCAAAATGCACTCATCAAAGACAACATTTCAGAGGTTGGAGAACGCTGTGGGGGCTTGTACTTCTTGGACCTATCAACCGTTCCTCAATCTTCTTCTGATGACTACAATCAGAGATTATGAATCTTCAAAACCTACACTATAGGATGGATGTGTTTAGGAACGGGGGACGAAATTCCAAAGGGACCTGTTTCCAATTACCAGCAAATAGACCCTCGAAATGTTATTCCATGATCTTAATATTGTCACTTTTTCCCTTCATTTGCCTACTACTGTCTATAAGCTATCATACCATGTGGGTTTTTTCTTGGGGACCAGGTATCGGAACGCCTTTGAAGGGTCTACAAAGCATGCCCCCCAGGTAAAAGTTGCCTTTTGCAGACAAGGATTGTATTGTTACTCCACGACATAATATGTTATCACAACTCTATTAAAAGGACATTCTACACAAAGTGTCACTTCATTCCTTTTATTTCATGGGAACGAGCCCCTACACACCTGAAGTTTGCTCTTTCATGGCAAAAAAAGGCAACAACAAAAATGGCTCTCTAAAAAATGCTCTTCTTGGATTTGAACTCTCAAACTCTAGTATGGGGAGCATCCACCATAACCACTACTCTACCGTACAGACAGAGTCAAAATGTTAAGGGGTCCATCAAAATGCACGCATCACAGACAACATTTCAGAGGTTGGAGAACGGTGTGGGGGCTTGTACTTCTTGGACCTATCAACCGTTCCTCAATCTTCTTCTGAAGACTACAATCAGAGATTATGAATCTTCAAAACCTACACTATAGGATGGATGTGTTTAGGAACGGGGGATGAAATTCCAAAGGGACCTGTTTCCAATTACCAGCAAATAGACCCTCGAAATGTTATTCCATGATCTTAATATTGTCACTTTTTCCCTTCATTTGCCTACTACTGTCTATAAGCTATCATACCATGTGGGTTTTTTCTTGGGGACCAGGTATCGGAACGCCTTTGAAGGGTCTACAAAGCATGCCCCCCAGGTAAAAGTTGCCTTTTGCAGACAAGGATTGTATTGTTACTCCACGACATAATATGTTATCACAACTCTATTAAAAGGACATTCTACACAAAGTGTCACTTCATTCCTTTTATTTCATGGGAACGAGCCCCTACACACCTCAAGTTTGCTCTTTCATGCCAACAAAAGGCAACATCAAAAATGGCTCTCTAAAAAATGCTCTTTTTGGATTTGAACTCTCAAACTCTAGTATGGGGAGCATCCACCATAACCACTACTCTACCGTACAGACAAAGTCAAAATGTTAAGGGGTCCACCAAAATGCACGCATCAAAGACAACATTTCAGAGGTTGGAGAACGCTGTGGGGGCTTGTACTTCTTGGACCTATCAACCGTTCCTCAATCTTCTTCTGATGACTACAATCAGAGATTATGAATCTTCAAAACCTACACTATAGGATGGATGTGTTTAGGAACGGGGGACGAAATTCCAAAGGGACCTGTTTCCAATTACCAGCAAATAGACCCTCGAAATGTTATTCCATGATCTTAATATTGTCACTTTTTCCCTTCATTTGCCTACTACTGTCTATAAGCTATCATACCATGTGGGTTTTTTCTTGGGGACCACGTATCGGAACGCCTTTGAAGGGTCTACAAAGCATGCCCCCCAGGTAAAAGTTGCCTTTTGCAGACAAGGATTGTATTGTTACTCCACGACATAATATGTTATCACAACTCTATTAAAAGGACATTCTACACAAAGTGTCACTTCATTCCTTTTATTTCATGGGAACGAGCCCCTACACACCTCAAGTTTGCTCTTTCATGCTAACAAAAGGCAACATCAAAAATGGCTCTCTGAAAAATTATCTTTTTTGGATTTGAACTCTCAAACTCTAGTTTGGGGAGCATCCACCATAACCACTACTCTACCGTACAGACAAAGTCAAAATGTTAAGGGGTCCATCAAAATGCACGCATCACAGACAACATTTCAGAGGTTGGAGAACGGTGTGGGGGCTTGTACTTCTTGGACCTATCAACCGTTCCTCAATCTTCTTCTGATGACTACAATCAGAGATTATGAATCTTCAAAACCTACACTATAGGATGGATGTGTTTAGGAACGGGGGACGAAATTCCAAAGGGACCTGTTTCCAATTACCAACAAATAGACCCTCGAAATGTTATTCCATGATCTTAATATTGTCACTTTTTCCCTTCATTTGCCTACTACTGTCTATAAGCTATCATACCATGTGGGTTTTTTCTTGGGGACCACGTATCGGAACGCCTTTGAAGGGTCTACAAAGCATGCCCCCCAGGTAAAAGTTGCCTTTTGCAGACAAGGATTGTATTGTTACTCCACGACATAATATGTTATCACAACTCTATTAAAAGGACATTCTACACAAAGTGTCACTTCATTCCTTTTATTTCATGGGAACGAGCCCCTACACACCTCAAGTTTGCTCTTTCATGCCAACAAAAGGCAACATCAAAAATGGCTCTCTAAAAAATGCTCTTTTTGGATTTGAACTCTCAAACTCTAGTATAGGGAGCAGCCACCATAACCACTACTCTACCGTACAGACAGAGTCAAAGTGTTAAGTGGTCCATCAAAATGCACGCATCAAAGACAACATTTCAGAGGTTGGAGAACGCTGTGGGGGCTTGTACTTCTTGGACCTATCAACCGTTCCTCAATCTTCTTCTGATGACTACAATCAGAGATTATGAATCTTCAAAACCTACACTATAGGATGGATGTGTTTAGGAACGGGGGACGAATTTCCAAAGGGACCTGTTTCCAATTACCAGCAAATAGACCCTCGAAATGTAATTCCATGATCTTAATATTGTCACTTTTTCCCTTCATTTGCTTACTACTGTCTATAAGCTATCATACCATGTGGGTTTTTTCTTGGGGACCACGTATCGGAACGCCTTTGAAGGGTCTACAAAGCATGCCCCCCAGGTAAAAGTTGCCTTTTGCAGACAAGGATTGTATTGTTACTCCACGACATAATATGTTATCACAACTCTATTAAAAGGACATTCCACACAAGGCGTCACCTCATTCTTTCTATTTGATGGGAACTAGCCCCTACCGCCCTCCACACCTCAAGTTAGCTCTTTCATGCCAACAAAAGGCACCATCAAAAATGGCTCTCTAAAAAATACTCTTCTTGGATTTGAACTCTCAATCTCTGGTTTGGGGTGCAACCATCATAACCACTACCCTACCGTACAGACAGAATCAAAATGTTAAGGGGTCCATCAAAATGCACTCATCAAAGACAACATTTCAGAGGTTGGAGAACGCTGTGGGGGCTTGTACTTCTTGGACCTATCAACCGTTCCTCAATCTTCTTCTGATGACTACAATCAGAGATTATGAATCTTCAAAACCTACACTATAGGATGGATGTGTTTAGGAACGGGGGACGAAATTCCAAAGGGACCTGTTTCCAATTACCAGCAAATAGACCCTCGAAATGTTATTCCATGATCTTAATATTGTCACTTTTTCCCTTCATTTGCCTACTACTGTCTATAAGCTATCATACCATGTGGGTTTTTTCTTGGGGACCAGGTATCGGAACGCCTTTGAAGGGTCTACAAAGCATGCCCCCCAGGTAAAAGTTGCCTTTTGCAGACAAGGATTGTATTGTTACTCCACGACATAATATGTTATCACAACTCTATTAAAAGGACATTCTACACAAAGTGTCACTTCATTCCTTTTATTTCATGGGAACGAGCCCCTACACACCTGAAGTTTGCTCTTTCATGCCAAAAAAAGGCAACAACAAAAATGGCTCTCTAAAAAATGCTCTTCTTGGATTTGAACTCTCAAACTCTAGTATGGGGAGCATCCACCATAACCACTACTCTACCGTACAGACAGAGTCAAAATGTTAAGGGGTCCATCAAAATGCACGCATCACAGACAACATTTCAGAGGTTGGAGAACGGTGTGGGGGCTTGTACTTCTTGGACCTATCAACCGTTCCTCAATCTTCTTCTGAAGACTACAATCAGAGATTATGAATCTTCAAAACCTACACTATAGGATGGATGTGTTTAGGAACGGGGGATGAAATTCCAAAGGGACCTGTTTCCAATTACCAGCAAATAGACCCTCGAAATGTTATTCCATGATCTTAATATTGTCACTTTTTCCCTTCATTTGCCTACTACTGTCTATAAGCTATCATACCATGTGGGTTTTTTCTTGGGGACCACGTATCGGAACGCCTTTGAAGGGTCTACAAAGCATGCCCCTCAGGTAAAAGTTGCCTTTTGCAGACAAGGATTGTATTGTTACTCCACGACATAATATGTTATCACAACTCTATTAAAAGGACATTCCACACAAGGCGTCACCTCATTCCTTCTATTTGATGGGAACTAGCCCCTACCGCCCTCCACACCTCAAGTTAGCTCTTTCATGCCAACAAAAGGCACCATCAAAAATGGCTCTCTAAAAAATACTCTTCTTGGATTTGAACTCTCAATCTCTGGTTTGGGGTGCAACCATCATAACCACTACCCTACTGTACAGACAGAATCAAAATGTTAAGGGGTCCATCAAAATGCACTCATCAAAGACAACATTTCAGAGGTTGGAGAACGCTGTGGGGGCTTGTACTTCTTGGACCTATCAACCGTTCCTCAATCTTCTTCTGATGACTACAATCAGAGATTATGAATCTTCAAAACCTACACTATAGGATGGATGTGTTTAGGAACGGGGGACGAAATTCCAAAGGGACCTGTTTCCAATTACCAGCAAATAGACCCTCGAAATGTTATTCCATGATCTTAATATTGTCACTTTTTCCCTTCATTTGCCTACTACTGTCTATAAGCTATCATACCATGTGGGTTTTTTCTTGGGGACCAGGTATCGGAACGCCTTTGAAGGGTCTACAAAGCATGCCCCCCAGGTAAAAGTTGCCTTTTGCAGACAAGGATTGTATTGTTACTCCATGACATAATATGTTATCACAACTCTATTAAAAGGACATTCTACACAAAGTGTCACTTCATTCCTTTTATTTCATGGGAACGAGCCCCTACACACCTGAAGTTTGCTCTTTCATGCCAAAAAAAGGCAACAACAAAAATGGCTCTCTAAAAAATGCTCTTCTTGGATTTGAATTCTCAAACTCTAGTATGGGGAGCATCCACCATAACCACTACTCTACCGTACAGACAGAGTCAAAATGTTAAGGGGTCCATCAAAATGCACGCATCACAGACAACATTTCAGAGGTTGGAGAACGGTGTGGGGGCTTGTACTTCTTGGACCTATCAACCGTTCCTCAATCTTCTTCTGAAGACTACAATCAGAGATTATGAATCTTCAAAACCTACACTATAGGATGGATGTGTTTAGGAACGGGGGATGAAATTCCAAAGGGACCTGTTTCCAATTACCAGCAAATAGACCCTCGAAATGTTATTCCATGATCTTAATATTGTCACTTTTTCCCTTCATTTGCCTACTACTGTCTATAAGCTATCATACCATGTGGGTTTTTTCTTGGGGACCACGTATCGGAACGCCTTTGAAGGGTCTACAAAGCATGCCCCTCAGGTAAAAGTTGCCTTTTGCAGACAAGGATTGTATTGTTACTCCACGACATAATATGTTATCACAACTCTATTAAAAGGACATTCCACACAAGGCGTCACCTCATTCCTTCTATTTGATGGGAACTAGCCCCTACCGCCCTCCACACCTCAAGTTAGCTCTTTCATGCCAACAAAAGGCACCATCAAAAATGGCTCTCTAAAAAATACTCTTCTTGGATTTGAACTCTCAATCTCTGGTTTGGGGTGCAACCATCATAACCACTACCCTACTGTACAGACAGAATCAAAATGTTAAGGGGTCCATCAAAATGCACTCATCAAAGACAACATTTCAGAGGTTGGAGAACGCTGTGGGGGCTTGTACTTCTTGGACCTATCAACCGTTCCTCAATCTTCTTCTGATGACTACAATCAGAGATTATGAATCTTCAAAACCTACACTATAGGATGGATGTGTTTAGGAACGGGGGATGAAATTCCAAAGGGACCTGTTTCCAATTACCAGCAAATAGACCCTCGAAATGTTATTCCATGATCTTAATATTGTCACTTTTTCCCTTCATTTGCCTACTTTTGTCTATAAGCTATCATACCATGTGGGTTTTTTCTTGGGGACCACGTATCGGAACGCCTTTGAAGGGTCTACAAAGCATGCCCCCCAGGTAAAAGTTGCCTTTTGCAGACAAGTATTGTATTGTTACTCCACGACATAATATGTTATCACAACTCTATTAAAAGGACATTCCACACAAGGCGTCACCTCATTCCTTCTATTTGATGGGAACTAGCCCCTACCGCCCTCCACACCTCAAGTTAGCTCTTTCATGCCAACAAAAGGCACCATCAAAAATGGCTCTCTAAAAAATACTCTTCTTGGATTTGAACTCTCAATCTCTGGTTTGGGGTGCAACCATCATAACCACTACCCTACTGTACAGACATAAAAGGAATGAAGTGACACTTTGTGTAGAATGTCCTTTTAATAGAGTTGTGATAACATATTATGTCGTGGAGTAACAATACAATCCTTGTCTGCAAAAGGCAACTTTTACCTGGGGGGCATGCTTTGTAGACCCTTCAAAGGCGTTCCGATACCTGGTCCCCAAGAAAAAACCCACATGGTATGATAGCTTATAGACAGTAGTAGGCAAATGAAGGGAAAAAGTGACAATATTAAGATCATGGAATAACATTTCGAGGGTCTATTTGCTGGTAATTGGAAACAGGTCCCTTTGGAATTTCGTCCCCCGTTCCTAAACTCATCCATCCTATAGTGTAGGTTTTGAAGATTCATAATCTCTGATTGTAGTCATCAGAAGAAGATTGAGGAACGGTTGATAGGTCCAAGAAGTAAAAGCCCCCACAGCGTTCTCCAACCTCTGAAATGTTGTCTTTGATGAGTGCATTTTGATGGACCCCTTAACATTTTGATTCTGTCTGTACGGTAGGGTAGTGGTTATGATGGTTGCACCCCAAACCAGAGATTGAGAGTTCAAATCCAAGAAGAGTATTTTTTAGAGAGCCATTTTTGATGTTGCCTTTTGTTGGCATGAAAGAGCAAACTTGAGGTGTGTAGGGGCTCGTTCCCATGAAATAAAAGGAATGAAGTGACACTTTGTGTAGAATGTCCTTTTAATAGAGTTGTGATAACATATTATGTCGTGGAGTAACAATACAATCCTTGTCTGCAAAAGGCAACTTTTACCTGGGGGGCATGCTTTGTAGACCCTTCAAAGGCGTTCCGATACGTGGTCCCCAAGAAAAAACCCACATGGTATGATAGCTTATAGACAGTAGTAGGCAAATGAAGGGAAAAAGTGACAATATTAAGATCATGGAATAACATTTCGAGGGTCTATTTGTTGGTAATTGGAAACAGGTCCCTTTGGAATTTCGTCCCCCGTTCCTAAACACATCCATCCTATAGTGTAGGTTTTGAAGATTCATAATCTCTGATTGTAGTCATCAGAAGAAGATTGAGGAACGGTTGATAGGTCCAAGAAGTACAAGCCCCCACACCGTTCTCCAACCTCTGAAATGTTGTCTGTGATGCGTGCATTTTGATGGACCCCTTAACATTTTGACTTTGTCTGTACGGTAGAGTAGTGGTTATGGTGGATGCTCCCCAAACTAGAGTTTGAGAGTTCAAATCCAAAAAAGAGAATTTTTCAGAGAGCCATTTTTGATGTTGCCTTTTGTTAGCATGAAAGAGCAAACTTGAGGTGTGTAGGGGCTCGTTCCCATGAAATAAAAGGAATGAAGTGACACTTTGTGTAGAATGTCCTTTTAATAGAGTTGTGATAACATATTATGTCGTGGAGTAACAATACAATCCTTGTCTGCAAAAGGCAACTTTTACCTGGGGGGCATGCTTTGTAGACCCTTCAAAGGCGTTCCGATACGTGGTCCCCAAGAAAAAACCCACATGGTATGATAGTTTATAGACAGTAGTAGGCAAATGAAGGGAAAAAGTGACAATATTAAGATCATGGAATAACATTTCGAGGGTCTATTTGCTGGTAATTGGAAACAGGTCCCTTTGGAATTTCGTCCCCCGTTCCTAAACACATCCATCCTATAGTGTAGGTTTTGAAGATTCATAATCTCTGATTGTAGTCATCAGAAGAAGATTGAGGAACGGTTGATAGGTCCAAGAAGTACAAGCCCCCACACCGTTCTCCAACCTCTGAAATGTTGGCTTTGATGCGTGCATTTTGGTGGACCCCTTAACATTTTGACTTTGTCTGTACGGTAGAGTAGTGGTTATGGTGGATGCTCCCCATACTAGAGTTTGAGAGTTCAAATCCAAAAAGAGCATTTTTTAGAGAGCCATTTTTGATGTTGCCTTTTGTTGGCATGAAAGAGCAAACTTGAGGTGTGTAGGGGCTCGTTCCCATGAAATAAAAGGAATGAAGTGACACTTTGTGTAGAATGTCCTTTTAATAGAGTTGTGATAACATATTATGTCGTGGAGTAACAATACAATCCTTGTCTGCAAAAGGCAACTTTTACCTGGGGGGCATGCTTTGTAGACCCTTCAAAGGCGTTCCGATACCTGGTCCCCAAGAAAAAACCCACATGGTATGATAGCTTATAGACAGTAGTAGGCAAATGAAGGGAAAAAGTGACAATATTAAGATGATGACGTTAATATAAAATGACTCAAGTAAAAGTGAAAGTCACCCAGTAAAATACTAATTAAACGTCATTGCTAAAATATACTGAAGTATCAGTGGTAAAAGTATAAATGATTTGACCTTCCATATATTAAGCAAACCAGACAGCACGATTCTCTTGTTATTTTATTATAGAAATAACCAGGGGAACACTCCAACAATCAGACATCATTTACAAATGAAACATGTGTTTAGTGAGTCCGCTAGATCTGAGGCAGTAGGGATGACCAAGGATGTTCTCTTGATAAGTGTGTGAATTGAACCATTTTCATGTCCGGCTCAGCATTTGAAATGAAACAAGTACTTTTGTGTGCCAGGGAAACTGTATAGAGTAAAAAATACATTATTTTATTTAGAAATGTAGTGAAGTAAAATTTCAAGTTGTAAAGAAACAGAAAGAGTAAAAGTACAGATACAAAATAAACAGATATATAAACGAAATGTAGTGGAGTAGTTTAAATACATTTTTTGTTAAGTAATTTACACCACTGGAATTGAAAGGAACACCTCAATTACCTCGACAAACCGGTACCTATGTATATAGCCTCGCTATTTAGATTTTACTACTGCTCTTTAATTATTAGTTAATTTTATTTCTTATTTTTTACTTAACACATCTTTTTCTTAAAACGAAATTGTTGGTTAAGGGCTTGTCAGTCAGCATTTCACTGTAAGGTTGCACATGAATACATGTTGTGACCCTGGTGTGACATTATTGAAGCTGTGATGACACCTAGTGGACATCAAGAGGAACTACACCACACACATACACACTATAACCTTAAAACAGATGGGATGCTTTACATACGTTGCCCTTTTTTAAGACACTAATATATATGTCCAATAAACAGACGTTGAAAAATCGTAATGTAAAGCACAAACGATTGGAAAGTTCTTCAAAAGCAACTATAGTGAATCAAGCATCTTTAGGTTACCTGAAATAGGTCAAAGCATATTTTATCCGTTCTAATTTATTTAATATTTATTTAACTAGGCAAGTTGAACTAAACAACATCGACACAGACACAAGTTAGCTGATATTTGGGAAACAGGATTAACACAGAGAGAACTTGGCAAAATACAATGTATGTTTCTGTAATACGAGTAGGCTGGTATATACAGTATCATCGGTAACAATTGTGTACAATCCACCTAGCTAATAAAATACTGGGGCTGGCAGTCATTAGTTGCATTTCAACCATAGCGATTCCCTAATTGAGGCGCAACAGAGTTCACCTGCGAATGCAGGAACACCGGAAATAATAACTAAACCAACGAACGAGGAATGGTGGAGGCTACCAGAACGAAGAGACATTTTTCGGGATAAACGTGGTGAGTGAAAAACGTTATTACATTGCTCACTCCCTACCCGGTATCTCATTCTACCGTTATACGACTTTGTATGCGTTGTTGGTTGGCAACCTTGACATTTACGGACCTTTTGGAACGGATTCCTGTTGGAACGTTCCACAAATTATACCCACCCGCCAACAAGTACATACAACAGAAGTGTGTTTAATATACACCAAACCAGTGTAAAGAGCGTGAATGTTGTAGCTATGTTTGCTAGAAAGCTACCGAGGTGTCTGACTAGCTGTTGTTGTTGAAGGAGCGTCCCGTCCACTAGATTATACGTCACACTGGCAGCATCGCCTGAACCTAAAAGACGCACATCGCCATCTGCTGACTGGAGGGCAACGCAGTTGAGGAACCAAACGTTTATTTTTCATTTATTTCATAAAAGTTTAATATTATATTAAGTCGTTCAAAGAGAAGCGTGTGTTGATTGATTTGTGTTTAATGAGTGAGAATTTAAAACAAACTTTACACCCACTACATATTTGCATTGAACCATACTCCAGAGGCATGTCTTTTATCATAGCCAAAATGTATTTTATTCAATTCTTCCAATTTTTCATGACTTTGTCAATCAACTGGTTGTTAATACATCTAAATCATGGTTTAGTGTTTCTGTATCAATATGGACTTTTAACAAATTCAAATCCTTTGGAGTCATTTTGACTCCAGCCAAAAGCATCTTTGATAAATAGGACGTTTAATTCAAATCAAAATCACATTTTATTGGTCACATACATGTGTTTAGCAGATGTTATTGTGGGTGTAGTGAAATGCTTGTGTTTCTAGCTCCGACAGTGCAGTAATATCTAATAAGTAATATCTAACAATTTCACGACATATACCCAATACACACAAATCTAAGTATTTGAATCTAGGTTTCTCTGTTGACATGATCCATCCCACCAGAGGGTGGAGGGGCTCCTGTATCGGTGGTTTTGACCAGATAGACACCTGCAGACACACAGTATAGTGCCTCCCATGTACTCTCCTAAGATTGGACTCTTCTATACCACATATCACATGACTGTGTACAAAACTGCAAGGGGTATACAGTGCATTCATTAAGTATTCAGACCCCTTCACTTTTTACACATTTAGTTACATTACAGCCTTATTCTAAAGTTGAATAATTTTATAATTGAATAATCAATACCCCATAATGACATCACAATAACCCATAATGACAAAACAAAATCATTTAAAAAAAAACATTTTTACAAATGTATTTACTTAAGTATTCAGACCCTTTGCTATGAGACTCGAAATTGAGCTCAGATGCATCCTGATTCAATTGATCTTCCTTGAAATGTTTCTACAACTTGATTGGAGTCCACTTGTGGTAAATTCAATTGATTGGACATGATTAGGAAAGGCTCACACCTGTCTATATAAGGTCCCACAGTTGACAGTGCATGTCAGAACAAAAACCGAGCCATGAGGTCAAAGGAATTGTCCATATTGCTCTGAGACAGGATTGTGTCGAGGCACAGATCTGTGGAAGGGTACCAAAAAATGTCTTCAGCATTGAAGGTCCCCAAGAACACAGTGGCCTCCATCATTCTTAAATGGAAGAAGTTTGGAACCACCAAGACTCTTCCTAGAGCCGGCCGCCCGGCCAAACTGAGAAATCGTGGGAGAAGGGCCTTGGTCAGGGAGGTGAACAAGAACCTGATGGTCACTCTGACATAGCTCCAGAGTTCCTCTGTGGAGATGGGAGAACCTTCCAGAAGGACAATCATCTCTGCAGCACTCCAGCAATCAGGCCTTAATGTAGGAATGATTAAATTGTCCAAATTTATTTCAATGGACAATTAAGTGAACTGTTCACTACTGTAAGTTGCTCTGGATAAGAGCGTCTGCTAAATGACTAAAAGGTAAAATGTCTTACTTGTACCTCAGCCAGCATTGTGAATGGTTAGGAAATAATAGGTCATGTTTTACTCGTACCTCAGCCGGCATTGTGAATGGTTAGGAAATAATATGTCATGTTTTACTCGTACCTCAGCCGGCATTGTGAATGGTTAGGAAATAATATGTCATGTTTTACTCGTACCTCAGCCGGCATTGTGAATGGTTAGGAAATAATATGTCATGTTTTACTCGTACCTCAGCCGGCATTGTGAATGGTTAGGAAATAATATGTCATGTTTTACTCGTACCTCAGCCGGCATTGTGAATGGTTAGGAAATAATATGTCATGTTTTACTCGTACCTCAGCCGGCATTGTGAATGGTTAGGAAATAATATGTCATGTTTTACTCGTACCTCAGCCAGCATTGTGAATGGTTAGGAAATAATATGTTCCTGTGGCTCAGTTGGTAGAGCATGGTGTGTGCAACGCCAGCATGGTGTGTGCAACGCCAGGGTTGTGGGTTTGATTCCCACGGGGGGCCAGTACAAAAAAAATGCATGAAATGTATGTATTCACTACTGTAAGTCGCTCTGGATAAGAGCGTCTGCTAAATGACTAAAATGTAAAATGTCTTACTCGTACCTCAGCCAGCATTGTGAATGGTTAGGAAATAATATTTCATGTTTTACTCGTACCTCAGCCAGCATTGTGAATGGTTAGGAAATAATATGTCATGTTTTACTCGTACCTCAGCCAGCATTGTGAATGGTGTCTGAGGCGGTGACATACTAGACCATGGCAGTAAATTTAATACTTAGGTGTTTTTAGTCATGCATGAAAGGTCTGGGGTGGTTCTGTGGTTATAAGTTACTGACCTTGGAATACATTTCTGGCCATGCTGGCAGGGTCTGAATCAAACCCAATGTCCACCTGGTACACTGGCTGGGTCTGAATCAAATCCAATGTCCACCTGGTACACTGGCAGGGTCTGAATCAAACCCAATGTCCACCTGGTACACTGGCAGGGTCTGAATCAACCCAATGTCCACCTGGCACACTGGCAGGGTCTGAATCAAACCAAATGTCCACCTGGTACACTGACAGGGTCTGGATAAAACCCAATGTCCACCTCGTACACCGACAGGGTCTGAATCAAACCCAATGTCCACCTGGTACACTGACAGGGTCTGAATCAACCTAATGTCCACCTGGTACACTGACAGGGTCTGAATCAACCTAATGTCCACCTGGTACACTGACAGGGTCTGAATCAAACCCAATGTCCACCTGGTACACTGGCAGGGTCTGAATCAAACCCAATGTCCACGTGGTACACTGACAGGGTCTGAATCAAACCCAATGTCCACCTGGTACACTGACAGGGTCTGAATCAACCCAATGTCCACCTGGTACACTGACAGGGTCTGAATCAACCCAATGTTAAGGGGAGGGAAGATTGGTCAAGAGGGTGATGATTATTGTTGTTCTACTCCCTGATTGTTATGCAACAACACTGTTTACAAAAGCTTTGTTAAATCAAAACAACAGTTTTCAGCTGTGCTAACATAATTGCAAAAGGGTTTTCTAATAATCAATTAGCCTTTTAAAATGATAAACTTGGATTAGCTAACACAACGTGGCATTGGAACACAGGAGTGATGGTTGCTTATAATGGGCCTCTGTACGCCTTTGTATATATTCCATAAACAATCAGCTGTTTCCAGCTACAACAGTCATTTACAACATTAACAATGCCTACACTGTGTTTCAGATCAATTTGATGTTATTTTAATGGACCAAAAAAGTGTTTTTCTTTCAAAAACAAGAACATTTCTAAGTGACTCCAACCTTTTGAACGGTAGTGTTAATCATTTTAGAATAAGGCTGTAATGTAACAAAATGTGGAAAAAGTGAAGGGGTCTGAATACTTTCCGAATGCACTGTGTTGTTACACCATGTAGGAGCAGTATAGACCTAGTCTGTTCATTATATACATCTACATGATGTATTGTTACACCATGTAGGAGCAGTATAGACCTAGTCTGTTCATTTTATACATCTACATGATGTATTGTTACACCATGTAGGAGCAGTATAGACCTAGTCTGTTCATTATATACATCTACATGATGTATTGTTCCACCATGTAGGAGCAGTATAGACCTAGTCTGTTCATTATATACATCTACATGATGTATTGTTACACCATGTAGGAGCAGTATAGACCAACAGTAGCTGGCTACTTATTTATATGTTGTTTGACTGAATGAAACTGCCTTAGATGTGCTGTAGTAAAACATTATTTTTCTCACTAATCAATCACCACATTCCTGTCTTTGTATGTCTCAATAGTATTATTTAATTAAATCCATGTAAGATAATCTTTGTCTGAAAATAAAATATGATCCTCAACTGCGTTTCCCTCCAGTCAGCAGACGGCGATGTGCGTCTTTCAGGCGATGCTGCAGCGTGACGTATAATCTAGTGGACGGTTCTTCATAAACAGCTCGTCAACCACCTCGGTAGCTTGCTAGCCAACATAGCCGAAAGATTCAAGCTATTTATACGCTTTCGGTCTATATTACCTACTGTGTTTTAGACACACTTCTGTCGTATCTACTTGTTAACCTATTTAATTTAATATTACGTTATTTTTTATTAGTCAGCTATAGTAGCTGGCTGGTTAAGTTAGCATTAGCCTAGTCGCTAATGATAGCTAGCTAGCTAACATCCCCGAACATGAGCTCCCTAAACTACTCCCCTCCTGTTAAAGAGGAGGAGGTCTGCTGGACGGAGAAAGAAGCTCTGGGGCTGAACATTGTCGTGAAAGAGGAGAAGGAAGAGGAGGATGTTACAGTGAAACAAGAAGTAGAGGGTGAGGCTGTTACAGTGAAAGAAGAGGAAGACGTTTCAGTTAAACAAGAGGAAGAAGAGGATGATGCTGTTTTTGGAGTGAAGAAGGAAGGAGAGATTACTGTCACATTGGAAGATGAAGAGGAGGAGATAGGAGATCTGAGTAACACCAGTAAGTACCGCCTTCAGTTAGTTTTTAACTTTGGATATTCGGAGTTGGCTCGTCAATACCTCTTCAACGGAGGGTCCTGGGATGATGACTGATATGTCTAGAATCAGACGACGTAGAGAACAAGCTACCCCTTGTTTTCTCCGTTCCGTTTCCAAAAAGTGACTTAACATACACTACCGTTCAAACATTTGGGGTCACTTAGACATTTCCTTGTTTTTGAAAGAAAGCATTTTTTTTGTCCATTAAAATATCATCAAATTGATCATAAATACAGTGTAGACATTGTAAATGACTATTGTAGCTGGAAATGGCTGATCTTTAATGGAATATCTACATAGGCGTACAGAGGCCCGTTATCAGCAACCATCACTCCTGTATTCCAAATGCTCTTTGTGCTAGCTAATCCAAGTTTATCATTTTAAAAGGCTAATTGATCATTAGAAAACCCTTTTGCAATTATGTTATGTTGGTGCTGACATCTTCAGGACAGGAATACCGGTTTACTTAACGGAGGAATAAACACACATGTTCATCATTGGTGTTTTAACCAGAACGGGGGAAAATGCACTTTATTTATTTTCGCACATGCGCAGTCATACATCTCTCATAGGGCATGACTGTACCAGTGTTAGAACACAACTCAACAACATATTAGTCCACATGCCAACATGTTAGCACAGCTGAAAACGGTTGTGCTGATTTGAAGAAGCAATACAACTGGTCTTATTTAGACTAGTTGAGTATCTGGAGCATCAGCATTTGTGGGTTCGATTACAGGCTCAAAATGGCCAGAAACAAAACTTTCTTCTGGAACTCGTCAGTCTATTCTTGTTCTGAGAAATGAAGGCTATTCCATGTGAGAAATGGCCAAGAAACTGAAGATCTCGTACAACGCTATTTACTACTCCCTTCACAGAACAGTGCAAACTATCTCTAACCAGAATAGAAAGAGGAGTGGGAGGCCCTGGTGCACAACTGAGCAAGAGGACAAGTATATTACTGTCTTGTTTGAGAAACAGACGCCTCACAAGTCCTCAACTGGCAGCTTCATTAAATAGTACCCGCAAAACACCAGTCTCAACGTCAACAGTGAAGAGGCGACTCCAGGATGCTGGCCTTCTAGGCAGAGTTGCAAAGAATAAGCCATATCTCAGACTGGCCTATAAAAATAAAAGATTAAGATGGAAAAAAGAACAGACACTGGACAGATGACTTCTGCCTAGAAGGCCAGCATCCCGGAGTGTTTTGCTGGTACTATTTAATGAAGCTGCCAGTTGAGGACTTGTGAGGCGTCTGTATCAGCAAGTTGTGTTCCTCTGACAGGTTGTGTTCCTATAGGTTGTGTTCCTATATCATACCACACTAGCACCAGTGTTCCTATATCAGACCACACTAGCACCAGTGTTCCTATATCAGACCACACCAGTGTTCCTATATCAGACCACACTAGCACCAGTGTTCCTATATCAGACCACACTAGCACCAGTGTTCCTATATCAGACCACACTAGCACCAGTGTTCCTAAATCAGACCACACTAGCACCAGTGTTCCTATATCAGACCACACTAGCACCAGTGTTCCTATATCAGACCACACCAGTGTTCCTATATCAGACCACACCAGTGTTCCTATATCAGACCACACCAGTGTTCCTATATCAGACCACACCAGTGTTCCTATATCAGACCACACCAGTGTTCCTATATCAGACCACACTAGCACCAGTGTTCCTAAATCAGACCACACTAGCACCAGTGTTCCTATATCAGACCACACTAGCACCAGTGTTCCTATATCAGACCACACCAGTGTTCCTATATCAGACCACACCAGTGTTCCTATATCAGACCACACCAGTGTTCCTATATCAGACCACACCAGTGTTCCTATATCAGACCACACCAGTGTTCCTATATCAGACCACACTAGCACCAGTGTTCCTAAATCAGACCACACTAGCACCAGTGTTCCTAAATCAGACCACACTAGCACCAGTGTTCCTAAATCAGACCACACTAGCACCAGTGTTCCTATATCAGACCACACTAGCACCAGTGTTCCTAAATCAGACCACACTAGCACCAGTGTTCCTATATCAGACCACACTAGCACCAGTGTTCCTATATCAGACCACACCAGTGTTCTTATATCAGACCACACCAGTGTTCCTATATCAGACCACACCAGTGTTCCTATATCAGACCACACCAGTGTTCCTATATCAGACCACACCAGTGTTCCTATATCAGACCACACCAGTGTTCCTATATCAGACCACACCAGTGTTCCTATATCAGACCACACTAGCACCAGTGTTCCTAAATCAGACCACACTAGCACCAGTGTTCCTATATCAGACCACACTAGCACCAGTGTTCCTATATCAGACCACACTAGCACCAGTGTTCCTATATCAGACCACACTAGCACCAGTGTTCCTATATCAGACCACACTAGCACCAGTGTTCCTATATCAGACCACACTAGCACCAGTGTTCCTATATCAGACCACACTAGCACCAGTGTTCCTATATCAGACCACACTAACACCAGTGTTCCTATATCAGACCACACCAGTGTTCCTATATCAGACCACACCAGTGTTCCTAAATCAGACCACACTAGCACCAGTGTTCCTATATCATACCACACTAGCACCAGTGTTCCTACATCAGACCACACCAGTGTTCCTATATCAGACCACACCAGTGTTCCTATATCAGACCACACTAGCACCAGTGTTCCTAAATCAGACCACACTAGCACCAGTGTTCCTATATCAGACCACACCAGTGTTCCTATATCAGACCACACTAGCACCAGTGTTCCTATATCAGACCACACTAACACCAGTGTTCCTATATCAGACCACACTAGCACCAGTGTTCCTATATCAGACCACACTAGCACCAGTGTTCCTATATCAAACCACACCAGTGTTCCAATATCAGACCACACTAACACCAGTGTTCCTATATCAGACCACACTAGCACCAGTGTTCCTATATCAGACCACACTAGCACCAGTGTTCCTATATCAGACCACACCAGTGTTCCAATATCAGACCACACTAACACCAGTGTTCCTATATCAGACCACACTAGAACCAGTGTTCCTATATCAGACCACACTAGCACTAGTGTTCTTATATCAGACCACACTAGAACCAGTGTTCTTATATCAGACCACACTAGAACTAGTGTTCCTAAATCAGACCACACTAGAACCAGTGTTCCTATATCATACCACACTAGAACCAGTGTTCCTATATCAGACCACACTAACACCAGTGTTCCTAAATCAGACCACACTAGCACCAGTGTTCCTATATCAGACCACACCAGTGTTCCTATATCAGACCACACTAGAACCAGTGTTCTTATATATGAACACACTAGCACCAGTGTTCCTATATCAGACCACACTAGCACCAGTGTTCCTATATCAGACCACACTAACACCAGTGTTCCTATATCAGACCACACTAGAACCAGTGTTCTTATATATGAACACACTAGCACCAGTGTTCCTATATCAGACCACACTAGCACCAGTGTTTCTATATCAGACCACACTAGCACCAGTGTTCCTATATCAGACCACACTAACACCAGTGTTCCTATATCAGACCACACTAGAACCAGTGTTCTTATATATGAACACACTAGCACCAGTGTTCGTTGTTTCCTCAGTTTGCCACTTCGGCTTGTTGTTATTTCATTCTGTTATTTTCTTCTTGTCCCATCGGCCATGGTCATAGGAGCTTATATTAATTAATATTAATGAATCCCCTCTGTTGCAAACCAAATGCTAGGCTAGAATCATGGGGTAATAATGTCTAGATAATTCTTTCTAGTGGTGATTAGTTTATAAATTGCCTGGCAGGGCTGTGGGACAGTGGAGATTAGTTTATGAATTGCCTGGCTGGGCTGTGGGACAGTGGTGATTAGTTTATAAATTGCCTGGTTGAGCTGTGGGACAGTGGATGTGTAGGCATGATTCAAATAGAACTGTTAACAGCCATTACCCAGGTAGTATTGTGAATAACTAACGGCTATTAACCAATCAGCATCCAGGATCCAAATGTTGTGTTATAATGAAATATCTAGTCTGGATTAAACCTCAATAGGAAGACTGTTTTATCATATGGTTTCATTCAGGTCTCTGTTTAACTAAATACTTTGTTTGTCTTTGGCAGGAGAGAGACCAGACTTTCCCTTTGACAGACGGAAGAGTCCTTCAGGGAAACCAGACCCAGAGACTCCCAAACCAGTGACACGACATCACTGCTCCCTGTGTGGAAGGAGTTTTACCAAGTTAGGGAACCTAAAAGAGCATGAGAAAAAACACACAGGAGAAAAGCCTTTCCAATGCTCCCAGTGTGGAAAGAGATTTTCACGAACTCATGAACTAATATTACATGAAAGGACACACACAGGGGAAAAACCACACTATTGCTCCCAGTGTGGAAAGAGTTTTGCGCAGTTAGGGAACCTAAAAAAACACAAGAGGGTACACTCCGGAGAGAAACCTTACCCCTGTTCCCATTGTGGAAAGAATTTTAGGTTATTACAAAACTTAAAATCACATGAGAGGACACACACAAGGGAAAAATCACACAATTGCATCCAGTGTGGAAAGAGTTTTTCCCATTTAGGGAACCTGAACAAACATAAGAAAATACATTCTGGAGAGAAGCCTTACCCCTGTTCTCGTTGTGGAAAGAATTTTACATTGTCAGAAAGCTTAAAATCACATGAGAGGACACACACAGGGGAAAAATCACACAATTGCTCCCAGTGTGGAAAGAGTTTTTCCCATTCAGCGACCCTCAATCAACATAAGAGAATACACTCTCGAGAGAAGCCTTACTGCTGTTCCCAATGTGGAAAGAATTTTGCATTGTCAGATAACCTGAAGAAGCATGAGAGGACACACACAGGAGAAAATCCTTACCACTGCTCCCAGTGTGGAAAGAGTTTTACTGACTTAGATAGCCTGAACATACATAAGATAATACACTCTAAAGAGAAACCGTACCATTGTTCCCAGTGTGGAAAGAGTTTTACTAAGCTAGGGAACCTGAAAAGGCATGTGGATATACACACACAGGGGAGGATAAGCTCCCAGTTTGGAAAGAGTTTTAGTTAGGGAACCTAATTGTGGAAAGACATTTTCCCCGGACAGAGGACCTGAAATCACGTGACAGAATAGACAGGCTGTGTTCTGACTTATGTTTGACTGTTGTTTTATGGCACATTAAATCATATTGTTTATATGAAATTTAACTCAAAAATAGGCCTCTACTTTTGTTTTAGTTTTTAACTCTGGAGACATGATCATGTCTAAAATGTGATTCGTTGAATACAAGTATGAACCCTTATTATTCCGCAATGTGCTGATTGTAAAAATGATTTGATTAATGCAACATTATCTGAATAAAACTCTATATAACTATGTTAGTCACTAGTGGACATTCATTATATACATCTACATCTATGTACTTATAGAAACTAGTTATTCTGAATGGATGGCTGGAAGGTACATAACACAACGTATCAGGAGGGGTCTTCTGATTGGGTGAATGGATGTCAGGACAGGTCTTCTGATTGGGTGAATGGATGTCAGGAGAGGTCTTCTGATTGGGTGAATGGATGGAGAGGTCTTCTGATTGGGTGAATGGATGTCAGGACAAGTCTTCTGATTAGGTGAATGGATGTCAGGAGAGGTCTTCTGATTGGGTGAATGGATGTCAGGAGAGGTCTTCTGATTGGGTGAATGGATGTCAGGACAGGTCTTCTGATTGGGTGAATGGATGTCAGGACAGGTCTTCTGATTGGGTGAATGGATGGCTGGATGGTAGATGACACAACATGTCAGTCAGAACATCACTAGAGGTCTCCTGATTGGGTGAATGGATGGCTGGATGGTAGATAACACAACATGTCAGTCAGAACATCACTAGATGTCTTCTGATTGGGTGAATGGATGGCTGGATGGTAGATAACACAACATGTCAGTCAGAACATCACTAGAAGTCTCCTGATTGGGTGAATGGATGGCTGGATGGTAGATAACACAACATGTCAGTCAGAACATCACTAGAGGTCTTCTGATTGGGTGAATGGATGGCTGGATGGTAGATAACACAACGTATCAGTCAGAACATCACTAGAGGTCTTCTGATTGGGTGAATGGATGGCTGGATGGTAGATAACACAACATGTCAGTCAGAACATCACTAGAGGTCTTCTGATTGGGTGAATGGATGGCTGGATGGTAGATAACACAACGTATCAGTCAGAACATCACTAGAGGTCTTCTGATTGGGTGAATGGATGGCTGGATGGTAGATAACACAACATGTCAGTCAGAACATCACTAGAGGTCTTCTGATTGGGTGAATGGATGGCTGGATGGTAGATAACACAACGTGTCAGTCAGAACATCAGGAGAGGTCTTCTGATTGGGTGAATGGATGGCTGGATGGTAGATAACACAACGTATCAGTCAGAACATCAGGAGAGGTCTTCTGATTGGGTGAATGGATGGCTGGATGGTAGATAACACAACATGTCAGTCAGAACATCAGGAGAGGTCTTCTGATTGGGTGAATGGATGGCTGGATGGTAGATAACACAACGTATCAGTCAGAACATCACTAGAGGTCTTCTGATTGGAGGGTTTTGAGAGCCTTTAACCTTTTTATTTAAATTAGTTTGCTTCTTTAGTCTTTTTAGTTTTCAATAGGCTTTGGCTATTACAGCGAACACCTGGTAAAGAGGAACTTACCATCTCTGATCACCTCAGTAGTACTGTAGTGTCCACCTATCTGGTAAAGAGGAACTTACCATCTCTGATCACCTCAGTAGTGCTGTAGTGTCCATCTTTCTGGTAAAGAGGAGGTTACCATCTCTGATCACCTCAGTAGTACTGTAGTGTCCATCTTTCTGGTAAAGAGGAGGTTACCATCTCTGATCACCTCAGTAGTGCTGTAGTGTCCATCTATCTGTTAAAGAGGAACTTACCATCTCTGATCACCTCAGTAGTACTGTAGTGTCCATCTTTCTGGTAAAGAGGAGGTTACCATCTCTGATCACCTCAGTAGTACTGTAGTGTCCATCTTTCTGGTAAAGAGGAGGTTACCATCTCTGATCCACCTCAGTAGTACTGTAGTGTCCATCTTTCTGGTAAAGAGGAGGTTACCATCTCTGATCCACCTCAGTAGTACTGTAGTGTCCACCTATCTGGTAAAGAGGAGGTTACCATCTCTGATCACCTCAGTAGTGCTGTAGTGTCCACCTATCTGGTAAAGAGGAGGTTACCATCTCTGATCACCTCAGTAGTGCTGTAGTGTCCATCTTTCTGGTATAGAGGAGGTTACCATCTCTGATCCACCTCAGTAGTACTGTAGTGTCCATCTTTCTGGTAAAGAGGAGGTTACCATCTCTGATCCACCTCAGTAGTACTGTAGTGTCCACCTTTCTGGTAAAGAGGAGGTTACCATCTCTGATCACCTCAGTAGTGCTGTAGTGTCCACCTATCTGGTAAAGAGGAGGTTACCATCTCTGATCACCTCAGTAGTGCTGTAGTGTCCATCTTTCTGGTAAAGAGGAGGTTACCATCTCTGATCACCTCAGTAGTACTGTAGTGTCCACCTATCTGGTAAAGAGGAGGTTACCATCTCTGATCACCTCAGTAGTGCTGTAGTGTCCATCTTTCTGGTAAAGAGGAGGTTACCATCTCTGATCCACCTCAGTAGTACTGTAGTGTCCATCTTTCTGGTAAAGAGGAGGTTACCATCTCTGATCACCTCAGTAGTACTGTAGTGTCCATCTTTCTGGTAAAGAGGAGGTTACCATCTCTGATCACCTCAGTAGTACTGTAGTGTCCATCTTTCTGGTAAAGAGGAGGTTACCATCTCTGATCCACCTCAGTAGTACTGTAGTGTCCACCTATCTGGTAAAGAGGAGGTTACCATCTCTGATCACCTCAGTAGTACTGTAGTGTCCACCTATCTGGTAAAGAGGAGGTTACCATCTCTGATCACCTCAGTAGTACTGTAGTGTCCACCTATCTGGTAAAGAGGAGGTGGGGTTTGCACATTGTAGTCCATTCCATTTGTCCTTAAGTGAAATCGCCACCCATCCGGGGCACCTGGCCATGCCAAACAAACTAGCCCAATATTTCTGCCTCATGGACATAGCAGGTTAGGAGAATTAATGTAGCAGTTTAGGAGACTGAGGTTAAGGTTAGGAAAGGGGTTAGCTAAATTGCTCTCTTAACCTGCTATGAAAAGTCACTTCCGGTCGTAACTGTACTCCCATCTAGTCACAACCGAGAATCAGGAACTGACTTCCTGAAACAAATACCAAAAGGGAGTTTTGGGGTGGAGTTTTCCTTTAACTATCCTACCACTGTGGTTCGTCTGTGAGCTGATCAACCAATAGTTTGAGCTGCCTGACCCCTGTGATATTCTGCTCACTAGGAGAGTCAGTATGTATATAGACTACTGCTGCTATGACCCTGTGATATTCTGTTCACTAGGAGAGTCAGTATGTATATAGACTACTGCTGCTATGACCCTGTGATATTCTGTTCACTAGGAGAGTCAGTATGTATATAGACTACTGCTGCTATGACCCTGTGATATTCTGTTCACTAGGAGAGTCAGTATGTATGTAGACTACTGCTGCTATGACCCTGTGATATTCTGCTCACTAGAAGAGTCAGTATGTATATAGACTACTGCTGCTATGACCCTGTGATATTCTGTTCACTAGGAGAGTCAGTATGTATATAGACTACTGCTGCTATGACCCTGTGATATTCTGTTCACTAGGAGAGTCAGTATGTATATAGACTACTGCTGCTATGACCCTGTGATATTCTGTTCACTAGGAGAGTCAGTATGTATATAGACTACTGCTGCTACGACCCTGTGATATTCTGCTCACTAGGAGAGTCAGTATGTATATAGACTACTGCTGCTATGACCCAGTGATATTCTGTTCACTAGGAGAGTCAGTATGTATATAGACTACTGCTGCTATGACCCTGTGATATTCTGTTCACTAGGAGAGTCAGTATGTATATAGACTACTGCTGCTATGACCCTGTGATATTCTGTTCACTAGGAGAGTCAGTGTGTATATAGACTACTGCTGCTATGACCCTGTGATATTCTGTTCACTAGGAGAGTCAGTGTGTATATAGACTACTGCTGCTATGACCCTGTGATATTCTGTTCACTAGGAGAGTCAGTGTGTATATAGACTACTGCTGCTATGACCCTGTGATATTCTGCTCACTAGGAGAGTCAGTATGTATATAGACTACTGCTGCTATGACCCTGTGATATTCTGTTCACTAGGAGAGTCAGTATGTATTTAGACTACTGCTGCTATGACCCTGAGGATATTCTGTTCACTAGGAGAGTCAGCGTGTATATAGACTACTGCTGTTATGACCCTGTGATATTCTGTTCACTAGGAGAGTCAGTGTGTATATAGACTACTGCTGCTATGACCCTGTGATATTCTGTTCACTAGGAGAGTCAGCGTGTATATAGACTACTGCTGCTATGACCCTGTGATATTCTGTTCACTAGGAGAGTCAGTATGTATATAGACTACTGCTGCTATGACCCAGTTTATTCCTCCTCTCCATCAGGCCTTTTGTTTTGTCTCCGGAGTCCGGAGACTCTGCTTAGCATTTTGGAGATGATTTACTTTTTGTCTAACAAGGGGAACCCCGTACCCCCGTGAAACCCCTTAATTCAAGGATGTAGAACTTGTGTTCAGTGCCTTTTTGTATGCAGTCTGTTGATATACCAGGGCCTGGGGATACAGTTAGGTTTGTATGAGGATAATTCAACCAGTGTGCGACCAGTGGGTTTCTTTAAATGAATGAATATGAAACTACCTTAAATACAGATGTGAAGGACAGTATGTTTTAAATTCTCACTTAAAATATGCACTGCTCTATTTGAACGTCTCAATATAATATTATTATTTAATGAAAGGAATGAAAATACATTTGTCTGCAAATAAAAATTTAAAAAAACGTATCATAACTGCGTTTCCCTCCAGTCAGCAGACGGCGATGTGCGTGTTTCAGGTGGCGCTGCAGCGTGACGTATAATCTAGTGGACGGAACGGATCAACAACAACGAGTCAGCCACCTTGGTAGCCAACAGCCGAAACATTTAGACTTTTTCTGTGCATATTTGCCTCTGTATTTTAAATATACTTCTGACGTCTAGTTAATTGCCCCCATTTAAATGTTATAGGTACATTGTTAGTCAACTAGCTGGCTTGATAAGTTAGCCTAGCACTAAACTAGTCGCTCATGGTAACTAGCTAGCTAGCTAACATCCCCGACCATGAGCTCACTGATGTATTCCTCGCCTGCTAAAGAAGAGGTCTGCTGGACGGAGAAAGAAGCTCTGGGGCTGAACATTGTCGTGAAAGAGGAGAAGGAAGAGGAGGATGTTACAGTAAAACAAGAAGTAGAGGGTGAGGATGTTACAGTGAAAGAAGAAGAGAAAGACGTTTCAGTGAAAGAAGAGGAAGACGCGTTCAGAGTGAAAGAGGAGGAGGATGTTACAGTAAAAGAAGAGGAGGAAGAGAAAGAGGAGGATGCAGTTTTTGGAGTGAAAAAGGAGAAAGAGGGAGAGAGAACTGTCATATTGACAGATGAGTCAGGAGATCTGATTACCATCAGTAAGTACTGTCTTAAAAACGGGCTCTAACTGTCCAAAGGTTTTGAACGAATTTGTTGTTTTAAAGCAGCATGCTACTGAAATTCTATACTTGAAAATGTTGTTCTGTACTATAGGAATTTATGTTATAATATAATGTTAAAGCTACATTTTAAAATGGGTGATTAAAGCCCTGAATGCTGATTGGCTGACAGCCGTGGTATATCAGGCCGTATACCATGGGTATGACATGTATTTTTACTGTTCTGATTACGTTGGTAACCAGTTTATAATAGCAATGAGACACCTCAGTGATAGATGGCCAATATACCACGGCTAAGGGCTGTATCCAGGCACTCTGCGTTGCGTCGTTCGTAAGGACAATCTTTAACTACCACACTTCCTCTGGCCTTATTGCTTAACTGTGACATGTGTATACCATCAGAGTCCCCCCCCCACCACAAAATCACAACTTAATTCTCACAGAATGGTAAAAAGTTATAAATGAAACTTTTGACGTGTGTCCATTGTAGGCCTTGCGTAGAGTGTGTATACCCGCAAAACGCAGATTTCTAAATATTGGAGAAATACATCAAATAAGAAGCATTATTGACATGAAATGGACAGTGGTTTTGGGGAGACTGAACATATTAGAAAAAGGACAAGCGTTTTGGGGAGACTGAACATATTAGCAAAAGGACAAGCGTTTTGGGGAGACTGAACATATTAGCAAAAGGACAAGCATTTTGGGGGAGACTGAACATATTAGCAAAAGGACAAGCGTTTTGGGGAGACTGAACATATTAGCAAAAGGACAAGCGTTTTGGGGAGACTGAACATATTAGCAAAAGGACAAGCGTTTTGGGGAGACTGAACATATTAGCAAAAGGACAAGCGTTTTGGGGAGACTGAACATATTAGCAAAAGGACAAGCGTTTTGGGGAGACTGAAGATATTAGCAAAAGGACAAGCGTTTTGGGGAGACTGAAGATATTAGCAAAAGGACAAGCGCTTTGGGGAGACTGAACATATTAGCAAACGTTTGTTAGTCGACAAAAAACATGGGCAAAAAAGCCATTTCAAGGAAAGGCTAAACTAAAGAATTATCATTTAGAAAAGATGGTAATTATTACTTTAGAGATGAAGTGGGCCACCAACAAAACGTTAATAACAATGGATCAACTGCAGCCTTTAACACTAGTAATATATATTATTATAGAGCTCTGCTCAGCCTATAAACATGACATTATCTATTATTATAGAGTTCTGCTCAGCCTATAAACATGACATTATCTATTATTGTAGAGTTCTGCCCAGCCTATAAACATGACATGATCTATTATTATAGAGCTCTGCTCAGCCTATAAACATGGCATTATCTATTATTGTAGAGCTCTGTTCAGCCTATAAACATGATCTATTATTATAGAGCTCTGCTCAGCCTATAAACATGACATGATCTATTATTATAGAGCTCTGCACATTCTGTAAACATGACATTATCTATTATTATAGAGCTCTGCTCAGCCTAAAACATGACATGATCTATTATTATAGAGCTCTGATCAGCCTATAAACATGACATTATCTATTATTATAGAGCTCTGCTCAGCCTGTAACATGACATTGTCTATTATTATAGAGCTCTGATCAGCCTATAAACATGACATTATCTATTATTATAGAGCTCTGCTCAGCCTGTAACATGACATTATCTATTATTATAGAGCTCTGATCAGCCTATAAACATGACATTATCTATTATTATAGAGCTCTGCTCAGCCTATAAACATGACATTATCTATTATTATAGAGCTCTGATCAGCCTGTAAACATGACATTATCTATTATTATAGAGCTCTGCTCAGCCTATAAACATGACATGATCTATTATTATAGAGCTCTGCTCAGCCTGTAAACATGACATTATCTATTATTATAGAGCTCTGCTCAGCCTGTAAACATAACATTATCTATTATTAAGAGCTCTGGTCAGCCTATAAACATGACCTTATCTATTATTATTGAGCTCTGTTCAGCCTATAAACATGACATGATCTATTATTATTGAGCTGTGCTCAGCCTGTAAACATGATCTATTATTATAGAGCTCTGCTCAGCCTATACACATGACATTATCTATTATTATACAGCTCTGATCAGCCTAAAATACGACATTATGTAGACTGGCAGGTAGGAGCGTTGGGCCAGTAACCGAAAGGTTGCTGGATCAAATCCCCGAGCTGAAAAGGTAAAAACGCTGTCATTCTGCCCCTGAGCAAGTCAGTTAACCCACTGTTCCCTGGCTGCCGACGACGTGGATGTCTATTAAGGCAGCCCCCCACACCTCTCTGATTCAGAGGGGTTGGGTTAAATACGGGACACACATGTCAGTTGAATCCATTCAGTTCACTAGGTTTCCCCCCTTTCCCTATTATAGAGCTCTGCTCAGCCTATAAACATGAGAGAAAGATTAGATTTTATGTTCTACATTATTATTATTATTATTAGGACGGCCACCAAGTTTTTATTAAACTATGTAATGTTCTGGAAACTGACTTCAGGTTTTTGAGGAATCTATGGAGGTTTAATTCAGTTCTCTGTTTAATATTTAACTAAATACTCTGTTTGTCTTTGGTAGGAGAGGGACCAGACTCTCACTCTGACAGCAGGGAGACTCCTTCAGGGGAACCAGACCCAGAGACGCCCAAACCAGCGAGACAACACCACTGTTCCCAGTGTGGAAAGAGTTTTAAGTGGTTAAGGAACCTGAAAGTACATGAGAGAACGCATACAGGAGAAAACCCTTACGAATGCTCCCACTGTGGAAAGAGATTTACCAAGTTAGGGAACCTAAAAGAGCATGAGAGGACACACACAAGAGAAAAGTGTTTCCAATGTTCCCAGTGTGGAAAGAGGTTTACCCAGTTACGGTACCTGAAACAACATGAAGAAATACACACAGAAGATAGGAAGACCTACCACTGCTCTCAGTGTGGAAAGATATTTACTGGGTTAGGGAACCTGAAAATACATATGAGAATACACTCTGGAGAGAAGCCGTACCACTGTTCCCACTGTGTAAAGAGTTTTACTCAGTTAGGGAGCCTGAAAACACATGAGAGGGGACACACTGGAGAGAAGCCTTATCACTGTTCCCACTGTGGAAGGAATTTTAGGTGGTATGCGAGCCTGAAGGAGCATGAGAGAATACACACAGGAGAAAAGCCTTACCACTGTTCCAATTGTGAAAAGAGTTTTACCCATCGAGGGAGCCTGAAAGCGCATGAGAGAATACACTCAGGAGAAAAGCCTTACAAATGTTCCCGATGTGAAAAGAGTTTTACCCGGTTAGGGAGCTTGAAAAAGCATGAGAGAACACACACAGGAGAAAAGCCTTTCCAACATACTAATACACAGGAGGAGAAGACATACCACT
Source organism: Salmo trutta (assembly GCF_901001165.1). Lineage (NCBI taxonomy): Eukaryota > Metazoa > Chordata > Actinopteri > Salmoniformes > Salmonidae > Salmo > Salmo trutta. The sequence goes on along the minus strand of NW_021822911.1, from coordinate 19,772,237 downwards.
GCTCTCATTGTGAAAAGACATTTTCCCAGTCAGAGGACCTGAAATCACATGAGAGAATAGAGAGGCTGTGTTCTGACTTATGCTTTTGATTAAGAAATTGTGTTTTTGTTCATTCTACATTAAATAATATTGTATGAATGAAATCATACTGAAAAATAGGTCTACATGTTTTTTCCAGCTCAAGAAATGATCATGTCGAAAATCGGATTAAAAGAGTAAAAAAAAAAGTTTTGATTATGAACTTAAGATTGATTGAATGCAAGTGTAAACCCCTACATGTTGTTCACTATATAATTGGGATATTTCAAACATGTTAATTTTTAAATAGATTGATATTAGTATTTCTTCATTCAGATTGTCATTGTAAATGCGTATTGGTTCTCAATTGACATATCTGATTAAATAAATGTGAAATAAAGTAAATGCCATATTATTTTTGGGAAGTCTATTTGGTTCTATGTTGGGACTATAAGAATATTTTGAAGATAAATACACAAGGCAGAGTACGAGAGAGACAGAGGACGAGAGGTCAGTACAGTACTAACAACCAATGGAAATAGTGTTTTTTCCTGTAATAGGGAGTTATTGATCAGTGGTTCAGCGACATGGGAGGATGTAGATGTACACTACCGTTCAACAGTTTGGAGTCACTTAGAAATAACCTTTTTTTTTAAAAGAAAGCAATTTTTTGTCCATTAAAATAACATCAAATTAATCAGAAATACAGTGTAGACATTGTTAATGTTGTAAATGACTATTGTAGCTAGAAACGGCTGATTATTAATGGAATATCTGCATAGGCGTACAGAGGCCCATTATCAGTGACCATCACTCCTGTGTTCCAATGCCACGTTGTGTTAGTTAATCCAAGTTTATCATTTTAAAAGGCTAATTGATCATTAGAAAACCCTTTTGCAATTATGTTAGCACAGCTGGAAACTGTTGTTATGATTAAAGAAGCAATAAAACTGGTCTGCTTTAGACTAGTTGAGTATCTGGAGCATCAATGTAACCTCTCAAATTCATAGACAGGTGTTGCGTCTTTTTTACCCAAAAGGAGTTTTTTTACCCGGAGACTGTAGTGCTACTTTCTCAAAATGAACATAAATGCTGTAGGAGGAGGGTTCTGGTGCTTTACCAGGAGACTGGGGCCGATCCCCATTTAGGAATGTATGCCTTGCTTACGCACACTCTGCATGTGTTGATACCTTGCTGAAAACCCTCACAATTGTTGGCCAACAGATTTTGTCATGGAGTTTTCATTCAATAGGGTTTAGAGTACATTTCATCTTAAGCCATTCTTTTAAATACGGTAATACCTTTAATTAGAATGTTGTACCTTTAAATACCGTTTAATTCTAATTTTGTTGACGGACTCAATAGAATACACGGAGTCAGAATCTAGGGATCAATTCAAGAAAGTCATCATTCGTCTCTGTTTCAGCGCCAACTGGTAGATTTAAAAATACTCTGATCTTGTAGATTATTTAGGTACATTTTAGGGTTAGGAAAGCATGTATGAATCATAAAAAACAATAGTCCTATAAATCTACCCTAATTCTTACTAATCATGGAAGTGTGATGACAACGGCCCAATCCTACATTTACATAAGTGTTCAGACCCTTAACTCAGTACTTTGTTGAAACACCTTTGGCAGTGATTACAGCCTTGAGTCTTCTTGGGTATGACACTAGAAGCTTGGCACACCTGTATTTGGGGAGTTTCTTCCATTCTTCTCTGCAGATCCTCTCAAGCTCTGTCAGGTTGGATGGGGAGCATCGCTGCACAACTATTTTCAGGTTTCTCCAGAGATGTTTGATCGGGTTCAAGTCCGGGCTCTGGCTGGACCACTCAACGACAACAGTGCAATAATATGTAACAACTTCACAACAAATACACACATCTAAAGTAAAGGAATGGAATTAAGAATATATAAATATTTGGATGAGCAATGTCAGAGTGGCATAGACTATAATACAGTAGAATAGTATAGAATACAGTATATACATATGAGATGAGTAATACATAGACAGATACAGTAGAATAGGATAGAATACAGTATATACATATGAGATGAGTAATACATAGACAGATACAGTAGAATAGAATAGAACCTAGTCTGTTCATTATATACATCTACATGATGTATTGTTACACCATGTAGGAGCAGTACAGACCTAGTCTGTTCATTATATAAATCTACATGATGTATTGTTACACCATGTAGGAGCAGTATAGACCAAGTCTGTTCATTATATACATCTACATGATGTAATGTTACACCATGTAGGAGCAGTATAGACCTAGTCTGTTCATTATATACATCTATATGATGTATTGTTACACCATGTAGCAGCAGTATGGAGGTAAGTGGGGGACAAAATTGTTGACACCCTTGATAAAGATGAGCAAAAACGACTATAAAATAAAGAAATCAAATACTGAGGTATATTGTATGTAAAAAATAAAGGGAAATTATATTATTTTATACTAATAGAATTGCTCAGAGAAAGAGATTTATTTTAACGTGTAATTCTCAAAAGGGAGGGGTCTGAATTATTGCTACCCTTGTTTTCAATACTCCAGCACCTTCCCCTTGGGAGGATAATGACACTGAAATGTTTTATGAGATTAGAGAACACATTGGGTGGGATCTTAGACCATTCCTCCAGACAGAATCTCTCCAGGTCCTTGATTTCTTTTGTCTGCACTTGTGGACACACTTATGGCCAAGTCTCAGCCTCCTAGCAGAGAGGTAACCAGGTTTTGTAAAAAATCTGAACTAATCAAACAACACTTGTTGCTCTTTATACGTGTTGATATAATATTCATATTTAATGGAGAGGAAAAAAACGTTTCCCTAAACTGCTTTATAATATTATAATTAAATGAATAAAAATAGTTTTCCCTCCTCGACTGCGTTTCCTCCCTCCAGACAGCAGATGGCGATATGTGTCTTTCAGGCGATGTTTCTAGTGTGACGTATAATCTAGTGGACGGAACTCTTCTTCAACAACTGCAGCCACCTCGGTAGCTCGCTAGCCGACAAAGTCGGAACATTCAAGTTCTTTATACAATTTCGTGGTTTAATTGCCACTGTGATTTAAACATAGTACTACATTTAATTTAATATTTACGTTGTAAGACAGCTAGCTGGCTGGTTAAGTTAGCACTAGTCTAGTCGCTAATGCTAACTAGCTATTATCCCCGACCATGAGTTCACTAAGCTACTCTCCTCCTGTTAAAGAAGAGGAGGTCTGCTGGACGGAGAAAGAAGGTCTGGTGAAAGAAGAGGAGGAAGAGGAGGCTGTTTCAATACAAAAACAAGTAGAGGGTGAGGCTGTTACAGTGAAAGAAGAAGAGAAAGACGTTACAGTGAAAGAAGAGAAAGGCGTTACAGAGAAAGACGCCTTCAGAGAGGAGGAGGATGTTACTGTGAAAGAAGAGGAGGAAGATGCAGTTTTTGGAGTGAAAGAGGAGGATGAAGTGAAAGAAGATGAAGACGTTTTTGGAATGAAGGATGAAGAGGGGGAGATTACTGTCACATTAGAGGAGGAAGAGAAGACTGGAGAACTGATTAACACCAGTAAATACAGTGAGTACTATCTAATAAAACAGGGACATTGATCTGATTAACACCAGTAAATACAGTGAGTACTATCTAATAAAACAGGGACATTATTCTGATTAACACCAGTAAATACAGTGAGTACTATCTTATAAAACAGGGACATTGATCTGATTAACACCAGTAAATACAGTGAGTACTATCTTATAAAACAGGGACATTGATCTGATTAACACCAGTAAATACAGTGAGTACTATCTAATAAAACAGGGACATTGATCTGATTAACACCAGTAAATACAGTGAGTACTATCTTATAAAACAGGGACATTGATCTGATTAACACCAGTAAATACAGTGAGTACTATCTTATAAAACAGGGACATTGATCTGATTAACACCAGTAAATACAGTGAGTACTATCTTATAAAACAGGGACATTGATCTGATTAACACCAGTAAATACAGTGAGTACTATCTAATAAAACAGGGACATTGATCTGATTAACACCAGTAAATACAGTGAGTACTATCTTATAAAACAGGGACATTGATCTGATTAACACCAGTAAATACAGTGAGTACTATCTAATAAAACAGGGACATTGATCTGATTAACACCAGTAAATACAGTGAGTACTATCTAATAAAACAGGGACATTATTCTGATTAACACCAGTAAATACAGTGAGTACTATCTTATAAAACAGGGACATTGATCTGATTAACACCAGTAAATACAGTGAGTACTATCTTATAAAACAGGGACATTGATCTGATTAACACCAGTAAATACAGTGAGTACTATCTAATAAAACAGGGACATTGATCTGATTAACACCAGTAAATACAGTGAGTACTATCTAATAAAACAGGGACATTATTCTGATTAACACCAGTAAATACAGTGAGTACTATCTAATAAAACAGGGACATTGATCTGATTAACACCAGTAAATACAGTGAGTACTATCTTATAAAACAGGAACATTGACCTGATTAACACCAGTAAATACAGTGAGTACTATCTAATAAAACAGGGACATTGATCTGATTAACACCAGTAAATACAGTGAGTAATATCTTATAAAACAGGGACACAAACTCTGCAGTTGTTGAACTAATGTGTGATTTTTAAAAGGGCATTCTACACTTGAATATGTTTTTGTACTGTCGGAAGTGTTCATGACGTCCTCCAGGGATTTTTAAACTTTACCGGTTGAAAACTGATATAAATACAGTAAAGTATAAACACAGTAATGGGAAACAAATAAATGTTTTGAGCAAAATAGTGTTTTTTTAGACAACTGCAAACTAGAAGGAGTGAGTGATGTCATAGTAAGGCCTTCAAGGAGTTGGCTTGATGGGAAGTCGTGATGTCATCCAATAGGAGACTGATCTTCATGTGAATATTCATTATTCTTTTTAAAATCCTTCCTGTTCTGTCAAGTTGGTTGTTGATCATTGCTAGAAAGCCATTTTCAAGTCTTGCTATAGATTTTAAAGACGATTTAAGTCCAAACTGTAACTAGGCCACTCAGGAACATTCAATGTCATCTTGGTAAGCTCCTCCAGTGTAGATTTGACCTTGTGGTTTAGGTTATTGTCCTGTTAGGACAGTTTTTTTGTATTCATATCTCTGAAATGCTCTCTAACTACGTAACATTTAGTGTCTCCTTATGTTACGCTGGGAAAACAGTTTTCATGGGCACAGAAATCCTAAATCATTTCAGAGTTTGCTAAATCCAATGGTTCTAACCGAGAGTCACCTTAACTTTATTGACAACACCCAAATGGATACTGTCATTAACGCAGTTCTTCAATAATTACACATAATACTGTAGCTGTTTAGTTACAGTCACATGTTCAACTATCATCAGCTGATCCAGGAAATCATTTTCTGAATGACAGTCACATGACAAACATCACGACATGCTACAACAACCAAAGTGCTTCTTCATTCATTACTCTGGGAAAGACAGTTATACTGTGCTCCACGTTGGATTCAACATCCCTAACAAATTTATGTTTATAATGTGTTATTGTCTGCTTGATTTACTGTAGGGTTTCGTTAGTGTGTTTGCACACAGAGATACTTAGCTCATAATGTGTAGCGAACTGTTCCTTGATGGATAGGCTATTGTACAACACACAGAGCTATTTTCCTATATTTGTTGTTAGGTGAAGTCATGGGTCCTACAGTAGGTCTGTGTTGTTGTTAGGTAAAAGTTATGGGTCCTACAGTAGGTCTATGTTGTTGTTAGGTGAAGTTTTGTGCCAATTTGTTAAACACTTAGTGTACAAACCCTCATTGTCAGGCTGCTGAAAAAGCCAAAGAGCATTTTACTGGTTGAAGTGTTTTTTTAAGTACAAAGCTGTTGATTTGGGATAATAACACAAACATATTAAGCAGGACATTCAAACGAGCCTTACAATTATAATCCAAAGTAGGGTGAAATGCACTCATAAGCAACCTGGTAATGGAGGTTACTCCCCTGAGCAAAAATCTTTTCTCACACATTTTTGCTCCAGGCAGACATACAATTTTAGCATGGAAAGGGGCCTATATTGGAGACCAAAAGTTGTCTGGCACACTGCTTTGAGTTTCAACAACATGATTAACTTATTTCTAGTCTACAATCTTAGATGTTACTACTAATGTGAAAACAAGACAAAATATGACTATTCTTGCTCATTCATTACAGACATCAATTGTTGTACAATATCATGGCTACGCTGTTGGCATCACCTTTTACAGTGGATTTCTACTGTTGTGGGCCTTTAACCATCTGTATGACTTTGTCATTCACAAAGGAGAGAGACGTGACTATCGTGGATCCTCTGGGGAGCCTCAACAACCTCATGATGCTGACAAGGCAGAGAAGAGTCTCTCCAGATCAGAACACCTCAAGAAACACCAGCAGAGACCCACAGGGAAGAAAATTCACCGCTCTGACTGTGGGAAGAGACTCACCTCCTCATCAGGCATTAAAATTCATCAGAGAAGCCACACAGTAGAGAAACCTTATTGCTGTACTCAATGTGGGAAGAGTTTTGCTACATCTAGTCATCTTATTGTACACCAAAGAACACACACAGGAGAGAAATCTTATAGCTGTGATCAATGTGGGAAGAGTTTTGATTCATCTAGACATCTTATTGTACACCAAAGAACACACACAGGAGAGAAATCTTATAGCTGTGATCAATGTGGGAAGAGTTTTACTCAGCTAAGCAGCCTGATATCGCACCAGAGAATACACACAGGAGAGAAATCTTATAGCTGTGATGAATGTGGGAAGAGTTTTACTCACCAAAGCAGCCTGATATCACACCAGAGAATACACACAGGAGAGAAACCTTATAGCTGTGATCAATGTGGGAAGAGTTTTACTCAGCTAAGCAGCCTGATATCACACCAGAGAATACACACAGGAGAGAAACCTTATAGCTGTGATCAATGTGGGAAGAGTTTTACTCAGCTAAGCAATCTGACTCTTCACCAGAGAACACACACAGGAGAGAAACCTTATAGCGGTGATCAATGTGGGAAGAGATTTATTACATCTAGCAATCTGACTCAACACCAGAGAACACACACAGGAGAGAAACCTCATGGCTGTGACCAGAGATACTCTGATAAAAGGCTTCTGATCAAATATCAGAAAATACATGGAGTTGTTTCATGATATCAATGAATTAATGTCACAATGTAGAGTGTTTTAACATTGTAGTAGGAGTATTTTAATGATGTCACAATGTAGAACCCTAAACGTTTGTCCCCTGTTCTATATTGATTTCAACATGATATGGATATTAGCCTCAGGGGGAAAATCCAGGCTCTGAAATGGAAGAGTTACTATTTATGTGATTTAACAAAAAAAGAGTTGTGTTCCACTTACCATGTTGGTGACCCACTTGAATCAAAATGCAACACTTCAAAATGTAGCTAGCTGTTTTCTACAAATTGTCCGTTCCTTTGTTTAGCGACCTCTAAATTTAAATGCATCACTCCAAAATGTAGCTGACTGTCTTCTGCAGGTTGTCCTCTAATCAGTGAGGTAAAAGATATCTCCCATTTCCATGTGTTTTTTTAGTTGTGTTAGTTTCAACAGCAAGTACAACCTGATTTCCCCCCTAATCGATATCAGTGATTTATTGCTACTTGTCAAACCAACAGCGTTTCTGGTGCTTGTGCAGTTTATAAGGTGCTTGTTTTAAATAATACAAGTAATATGATTATTGTGGCAGATGTTTGTGTATATTGCACATTTTATGCTTTCAATTTATCCCAAACTGTTTCTGCATATTGGTTATTGATTTGGACAAGTTAAAACTGGGTTTTGACATTGGGGCTATCCCACCTAGCAACATGTCATTGAAAAGATGTTGAAAATAAGACTATGCAACCAAATATTTCATATTTACATTTCATGTAACATTTAGTAATGATTATTATTAATGCAACCAACTGACAATTTTTGGGTAGAATTATATTGACATTGTTGCCTGCTTTTAGAATATCAGGGTTAATTCTCAGATGTGTCAACCCAAATGTACCAGAGCATGACATTGGGGACTGGGCCCTGATCCAACAACATGCCTATCTAGTGAACCCTGAAAAGAGAGAGAAGCTCTGCAGTGAGGTGCAAAGTTACTACGGATATTGCAGGAGTTTCCTCTTGAAATCAGACATGTCTGTGGTAAGGACAACTTGGTTGCTGATTGTCTCAAGGGTTGGCAGTCAAAAAGTTTTGTGTTTTGTGGGAAAAATTGCTTATTTTCTGGGGGGGGATTCTATAGAAATTATATGATTGTGTATATTATTATTTAGAAATACGTGTTTTTTTAATTTTTTTATTGTTGACAGCCAGTAGACTGCCATGTTTATATTTGTGAAGGTGAAACATTGTAGTTGATTATAATGTGAAATGGAAGTTGTTTTCTGTTGGTGGTGAGCAAACTTGTCCAACAAAAATATAGGATATATTTGTTGTCTTAAAGGGGGAAGGTGTTACAGGCTTTGGTTTTTCCATTTATGTTTTGAGGTTGGACTTTAGCACGTCTAGCTCGTTCGCACGTCTAGCTCGTTCGCACGTCTAGCTCGTTCGCACGTCTAGCTCGTTCGCACGTCTAGCTCGATCGCACGTCTAGCTCGCTCGTTAGCACGTAGGACGCACTGATTGGTGTCACCTCGTTCGTCAGTATGTGTTACACCTGTGCTGGCTTGTCCATCTCGTTAGTGGGAAGGTGTTTCACCTGAGCTGGTCCAGGTTCTATTTAAGAGTGTCTGGCCCAGTGCTCCAGTTGTCTTGATAGATGTGGAGAGTCAACACCTTTAGTTGTTCCACCTTTTTGGTTTACTTCCTGTTGTAACGTGTGTGGAGGACCAAGACGCAACAGGGAAGTGTATACTCATCTTCTCTTTTTAATATATAAGAAGGAGAAACAAAATAAACACGTATACAATTAACAGAAACGACACCAACAGTTCTGTCAGGTAACAAGCACAAAACAGAATACAACTACCCACAAACCACAATACAAACACACCCCTAATTATAGGACCTTCAATCAGAGGCAACGATAGACAGCTGCCTCCAACTGAAGGCCCCAACACCAATTAACTAAACATAGAAATACAAATGACTAGATAGAACATAGAAATAAACTAACAGAACAATAACCAAAACCCTGGACTAATAAATCAAATACCCCTCTCTACATGGACACATACACACAACCACCCTGAACCACATAAAACAAATACCCCCTGCCACGTCCTGACCAAACTAAACACTAACAAATAACACCTTTACAGGTCAGAACGTGACACCTGTCTTTAAGTTTGGTGTGGGTTTTTCTTTTGTTTTCCTCTTGGGCAGATTTAGTGGGTCTCATGGTGGGTGTCTTTTAGGTCCCAGTTGTTGTTACTAGTCAACTTTCAGTGGACACCCCCATAGTGTCTTTCAGAGCCCCTCCTAAAACCCCACCTGTTTAGTTGTGGTTGTTGTCAGTGAGTCTTTGTTAGTTCCTCTTCTGTTTGAGCAACATTTCTGTTTTCTTGCTGGGGAACTTAACAACAAACAATGTAGTAAAACAAGCTGATATTTTGGGTTGGATATTGCATCCAATTGTTAATATTTTAATCAATGGCATTTCCTTAGTATGTTCATCAGTCTTTCAGTTGGTAATCTGTTTTTTATCCTCTTATGTTTGTGTAGTACATTTTTCAGTTTTTATTTGTTTTTTCCTGTGAAGCCATTGCGTTTCATCCATGTCTGAAATGTGCTTTATAAATAAAGCTTGATTTGATTTGAACATATTGTAAAACAAATGAACCCAATGACTGACCAATCAAGACTCTTGCCAAACCAATGAACAAATGTGTGTAAAAGCAACACATTTATTGGTCCTTCTTAGTCTGAAAAACAGTATCACTTTTCAAGCCTGCTGGAGGCGTGGTGGAGTGGTAAACACCACAATCAGCTTGATTTGATTTGAACATACTGCAAAACAAATTAATTAACCCAATGACTGACCAATCAACAGACTCTTAGTCCCTCTTAGTATGAAAAACAGTATCAATTCCACTTTTCCAGCCTGCTGAAGGAGTGGTGGAGTGGTAAACACCACCCCCGGCTCTACCAGGGGCTTGAGGTGGTCTCCCACAGTTCTGCTTATGTCATGTTCTGTGGCCTTGCCGTTCCATTTCTTGACTGCCCCTGCAACACAGAAAGAAACACATTTAGTCATATTATATAAAACACTCAAAGTAAATCTACAGCCTCAGTTACACCTGGCACCTAAATGTGACTTCTGTCATCCGATCACTCCAAACTGCATTGGGTTCATATCTACCAGGATGGGCCTTTGACAGTCTGGACGCAGTCAAGCCACTGAATATGGATAAGCAATGTAAAGAGATGGGGTGAATGAGTGGGGAAAAATACATTTTACACAAATTACCTTCATAAATCAAATCAAATGTTATTGGTCACATACAGGTGTTCAGCAGATGTTATTGCAGGTGTAGCGAAATGCTTGTCCTTCTAGTTCCCACAGTGCAGCAATATCTAACAAGTAATATCTAACAATTTCACAACAAATACCCAATACACACAAATCTAAGTAAAGGAATGGAATTAGGAATATATAAATATATGCATAAACAATGTCAGAGCAGCATAGACTGAGATACAGTTTATACATATGAGATAAGAAATGCAAGATATGTGAACATTATTAAAGGGACAATGATTTCATGATGCCTGTTTAACAGTCTGATGGCCTTGAGATAGAAGCTATTTTTCAGTCTTTCGGTCCCAGCTTTGATGCACCTGTACTGACCTCGCCTTCTGAATGATAGCGGGTGAACAGGCAGTGGCTCGGGTAATAACAAAGAACAAATGTGTGTGTCTGAGGGGAAATGAACTTTCATACAGCCAGAAGGGTGAGAAATTACACCAATATCAGTGGACTGTTTGCACTAATGTAAATAAACATAGATGGAACATATTCCCTTTTGCTGACGTGATGAACCGTTAAGGGGACATAAATATTTACCATCTAAACCATGTGTGACCTCTCACCTCTCTGGCTGTAGAAGTGTTCTTCCTAACCAGTCCCTCAACAGCTCTCTGACTGAGCTCCACCCTCACTGGGTCTTCAGAGGAGAGGAAGGCTGAGGAGGGATGGAAGGATGAATGGATCAGTCAGTCAATAAAGTGTAGAGCTGCTGTCTGTGCTGTCTGACAAAATCACTATTTTAGTAGTTCATTAAAGTAAATTAGGCTTTATGACTGCTGAATACCAACTATCAATCACTTAGATCATGCATTTTCAGGTAGAGATACATCCTTGGGACGTCCCTAGCCTGTTGAAGTTGACATTTAAAATGGTTAAGGTTAGGGTTTAGGGTAGGGATTTCCCAAGGATCCCAGATAGCATTGACCATTGTGCATTCTTCTGTCTCTTTTATATAGCAGGTGTAAAAGAAACACAGACAAGACAAGTAGGCATGCAGTGCATTATGGTCATTGTAGTTTAAAAAATAGCATCTAATTATGCCAAACTGTATGTGGGGTTGTTAGAGAAGAATGTGATTGGCAGCCCTAACAATCCATTCTAGCACCTCATCAGGCCCTGTAAAAGTCTCCATCTATTCCAGGGGACAGCAGAGGAACTTAAACGATTCCACTCCTTCATCAATACAAGCAGTGAACATCTGAAATTCACCCTCACCTTGAATGAGCATGAAACAAGTTACCCGATGGTTGGACAATACTTTAACTTAAACAAGTTATCTGGACATTTTAATAGGGTGGCTTTAGCACAGACCTATACAGGAAGACGACGGACAGAAATTCCCTGTTACACGGAGACAGCTTCCACCCGACACCCCTAAAAAAACTAATTGTAATACTTGAGTAAAGAAAACATTTAAAATGTAAATTTGTAATTTTAATTTAGTAAATTTAAAACAGAAACATAACTGTTTGTCCTTATAGGGAACCAGATCGTGGCTACAACTAAGTCTTTAACCACACTGTGTTGTTACACTGGTGAGTAAAAACTCATGCTTCCTACACTTTAACTTGTTGTCTGAAGATAAAATGTACATTTTACTGAACTGCGTCCAGTCAGCAGATGGACTAGATGCCTCTTAGGCCGCCCATTGTGACTCCATCAAGAATTCAGCAGAGCAAGTTTGTATGAAGGTCTGGTTATTAAATGGGTACATAGTTCAATAGTAATATCCTCTAAAACGCTCTGGTGACAAACTTTACTGCCCTGTTTCCAGTTGTCCACATGGCTGGGAGAACCTATTCAAGTAAGTAAGTAAATAGATTTTGAAAATGTTAAAAAAACGATGTATTATTAGCTAACTAGCTACAGTGCAGGCTAACTCAAATGAGCTGCTAAATGAGCTATCTAGCCAACTTCACATACTGTATAGATAGATAGCTAAGTGAATGAAACATCACCATCTATCTAACTTCATATTAGCTATCTATCTATTTATCACTGTAAAAAACAAACTCCACATGCATTTGTAGGTAGCTAGCTAACAGCCATGGAGGAGGGTGAAAGGATAGCAGCCCCAACTGTCAGTGAAAGAGGAGGCTATTCTGGATAGGGTAGGTACTTTTGTGTAGTTCCTGTCCCTAGAAGTGAGGACGGAGATAATAGTAACATAATATTCAGTGTGGTGTAATTTGACAATAATGAAGTCTGTTTCTTGTGAGGTTTTCTGTCCTCAGATAAAGAGCTCTATGAAAGCCAGTCTACATATGAAGAGGTCCCAATGAAGAGCAGTGGTTCTCAGTCCTGGGGACTCAGAGGGGCACATTGTTGTTTTTGCCTTCACACTGCACAGCTGATTCAAATGATCAACTCATCATCAAGCTTCAAGTGGTATTTATGTATTCATTTGTGATGCCATCCTTGATATGATCCTGTTATTGTCACATGCTACACATGCACATATGTGTGCTCATGCATATTTCAATCCAATGTTATCATGATTTGTTATCAGGGATATTATACTTTAGTAATCCACAATGACCTGGTGATGTAAAAGTCTAATAATGACATTGTCTTCCATATTCCTACAGATACCTTGTAACTGGAGATTCCTTCAAAACGATTGCCTACAGTTACCGTGTAGGGCACTGCAAGGTTGGGTGACCAGGGTCATCTGGGACTGCCTCCTGGAGGAATTCAGGTGTGTGAAGGCTACCTGTGTCCTGCGTAACTTCATGAGGATGGACACGAGGACCAGGAGGGGATCTGCAGCTCGCCGCCGTGTGCCAGAGGAGGAGTCTGCTGCTCTGCAGGATGTTTCAAGGATGGGGTCCAACAACGCAGCAAGAGAGGCAATCCGTGTGCAGGAGATCTTCACCTCCTACTTCTTCAAAGAGGGTGCTGTTCCCTGGCAACACCATAGACGTCACTATGCACAACCAAAAGCTCTTTTAAGAGCCATTCACATTGCAATAAGAGTATTCTTCCATTTACTGAGCTATGTCAACTGCAGTTATTCAATTCACAGTTTCTCTCCGTTTGATTTCTACTGCTCAAGTGAGGGTGCTGTTTAGGTAAGGGTGTGATGTCTGTGCAAAAACAAAACAGGCTATTTGAAATCACCCATATTGAAAAAATGTAGAACAATTAGACACCCTATAACCCACACCTACACACTCATGTATCTATCTGATTGATGGATTGTGTTGTGCAGTAAACAGGCTCAGGTGTATAACTGTGGCTCCTTCCACCTTCAAAGAATAGGCAAGAGGGCCAACCATGGAGAATAGTAAGACACTTCATTAGTTCTATAACTACGCTATATTGTTTGTCCTTGTGGGTCCGTTCATGTTTTTCAGCATAAAGTACTCTGCAGCCACTTAGTGTGGTGTGGACACCAGGTGAGGCCACACACAGATTCCTGTTGAACACTGTCGCTTTAACTACCTTATTTTCTCAATAACAGTCTCTCTCCTTCACTTCATCCCTCTCTCCCCTTCTCCCTAAATCCTCTAGGTTATATCAGCTGTGTCGGTGAACCCCTCCTGCATCTGAACTGGCTACATAGAGGGCACAGCATGATCAGAGGTGAGAGGTCACTTGGTCAGGTCAACAGGAAGTATTATTAAAGAGATGCTTTACATTGAAATACAGATAGAGATGCAGTAGTCCCAGAGTTAATGATCCCAGGTCAGTTTATATTATACAGGAAGTATTATTAAAGAGATGCTTTACATTGAAATACAGATCGAGATGCAGTAGTCCCAGAGTTAATGATCCCAGGTCAGTTTATATTATACAGGAAGTATTATTAAAGAGATGCTTTACATTGAAATACAGATAGAGATGCAGTAGTCCCAGAGTTAATGATCCAAGGTCAGTTTTACATTTCACCTCCTGATTGATGACTAACAATGTTAGAATAAAAAATTAAAACACAAGGTTTAAACATGTTCTCTCTCTCTCCATCTGTCTCTCGTCTGTAGATATGTTTTGATGTGAGAGGATGCCAACCCCCAGTCCCATCATCGCCACCTCACCTGCTTTTAAGAACCTTTGGGCCGACGAGAGACACTATTATGTAATTGTGATGAACTGAGAGAATATTTATGTAGCACTGTGAATCATTAATCATATGCTGCCTTCCCTGCTCCTATGTGCTTACCTCTTTCCCTTTCTGTCTTTTACACCTCTCTCACCACATCCTCTTTCTTCCTCTGTTTTTATAATGCACAACAGATGTGCATTGAAGGACAGATTAAACTTGTATTTATAACACTTGGATAATGAGCTTTTCAATAAAGCGTTTCACATTCTCTACTGGTTGAAATGAAGTGTAATGTGATGAAATACTCCACCTATCCTGTGTTTATCAGATCAATGCAGATGAAGGACATTAGATGTTGAGATGAACCAGTGTTAGAGTATTTACATGATGCATAGGAAGTGTAGTGTTCTGTTTTTTAACATTATATTTCTGTATATATGAATTAACTAGTTAAATTCTGTTTCTAGTCTATTAGTTACAATGTGTAACCATTGATGTCCCAGGACCAAGATTGGTAAACACTGTTGAAGTGTATAATTGTAATACATACATGCAGACACAGCGTCATTCAAAGACTGGAATTTGATACTCCTGGTATTGGATATGACTGAAAAATAATCTCAAAGACATTCATTCCTAAACTGCACCTTTATTTGCCAAGGTAGAGTACATGATCAGTGAATATATTAAATGTACAGGCTACAATGTGGGGATCTCATGCATGGTAATAACTACATGTATATAAGACTTGCATCCTTGGCACAACATGATATTATATTCTACTCAATCCATAGGCTTCATTAATGTCATTCAGGCTGTTTTGAAGTTGATACAACTGGCTATGATAGCTGAGGTTCATAGGTTCTGAACTAATATGTATACCAAACGTTTGGGTCCATACACAGATCGGCTAGATAGCTAGCTACACATCCATAGACATACAGGTATTTTAATCATCCACTGCACAATAAGCAAGAACATAGCTAGCTACGTTATTTCATCAATCTGCATGGCAAATATCAGTAAGGCAAGCTAACACAATTGTACATTCAATTTGCAGTAAATTCTTTAGCTAGCTAGATTCTATACATCCACTGTTAAACAAAACGACAGCCTGGTTTGCTGGTTGTTTCAGGAGTCCCTAAAACAACCAGAATTACAATTTCATACTCATGTCACAACACCCATAAAGCTAGTCAGCTAGCTGGCTAATGTTAGCTAGTCAGCTAGCTGGCTAATGTTAGCTAGTCAGCTAGCTGGCTATTGTTAGCTAGTCAGCTAGCTGGCTAATGTTAGCTAGTCAGCTAGCTGGTTAATGTTAGCTAGTCAGCTAGCTGGTTTATGTTAGCTAGTCAGCTAGCTGGTTTATGTTAGCTAGTCAGCTAGCTGGCTAATGTTAGCAAGTCAGCTAGCTGGCTAATGTTAGCTAGTCAACTAGCTGGCTAATGTTAGCTAGTCAGCTAGCTGGCTAAATCGCGATTTTCGTAAATGAACTTTACGATAAAAAAAAAATGCATAATCGTTTGTCTCTACATTAACTAACATTCCTGTCAACTGTACATGTTTTTGCATGATTCGTTATGAAGTTATAATCCCTTACATTTGCTTCCATCCTAGTGTTTCTGTCCTCCATCTTTGATCCAGTTCAGTTCTCTGTAGGCGTACCCCTCTCTCCTAGTATTTCTGTCCTCCATCTTTGATCCAGTTCAGTTCTCTGTAGGCGTACCCCTCTCTCCTAGTATTTCTGTCCGCCATCTTTGCTGAAGAAAGTCTCACAGTCACTAGTGCAGCAGCAGCCTCCCCTGGTCCTAGTGCCGCCCTGTAAGAAGTTTAAGATGCGACGTTGACGAAAAAAAGAAATCACAGAAAAAATATATTGACTGATATTGATTTATTTAGGGGGGGGGGGGCTAATGAATATTTTAGTACCAGCGATGTCCCTTATTCCTACCCTTTAACTTTTTGTCTGACAATAAAATATACATTTTACTCAACTGCGTTACCCACTCCAGTCAGCAGATGGCGGTCTGGGAATTTAAGGCGATGCTGTTGGTGTGACGTATAATGTAGTGGACGGAACGCTTCTTTCAACAGCAGCAACAGTTATTCAGCCACCTCGGTAGCTTGCTAGACAAAATAGCCGAATTAATAAAGCTCTTTAGACGCTTTAGTGTATATTAGCCACTGTGTTTTAAACCCACTACTGTCGTCTAGTTAGTTATCAGATTTAATTTCATATTTACGGTGTTGTTGTTATTATTCAGCTAGCGGGCTGGTTAAGTTAGCATTAGCCTAGCTAGCTAACATCCCCGACCATGCGGTCACTGAGCTACTCTCCTGCTAAAGAAGAGAACATCACAGTAAAACAAGAAGTAGAGGGTGAGGCCGTTACTGTGAAAGAAGAAAAAGACGCGTTCAGAGTGAAAGAAGATGAGGATATCACAGTAAAACAAGAAGTAGAGGGTGAGGCCGTTACTGTGAAAGAAGAAAAATACGCGTTCAGAGTGAAAGAAGATGAGGATGTCACAGTAAAAGGAGAGGCGGAAGAGCAAGAGGAGGATGCAGTTTATGGAGTGAAAGAGGAGGAGGAGGAGATCACTGTCACATCGAAAGAGGAGGAAACTGGATATCTGGTCCCGGTTTCCCAAATGCATCTTAAGGCGTCCAATGGTTCTAACGGTGAACTCAGCCATAAGATGGTTTTCAGAAACCGTTCCCTGATTAACACTAGTAAGTACTGTCTTAAATACAGAGGCACAAACTCTGCAGTTGTTGAACTGATGTTTGGTGTTAAAGGGGAAATCTGCAATAACTACATCCATATTTGGACTTTTAAATTATTTATTTATAGCCATTGATTCTTGAAGAATGTAACACATGCCTCATGAGCTTAGTTCAACTGTTGTACCCCATCAGAACCCCAAATAAGCTTTTTATACTCCAATGTTTAGAAACAATGTAAATCAACACTGTATAGCCTCAACATGGTTAAAACTATAATGTTGATATCATGGATGATCAGTCCTTGCATCCATAGGTCTGTCTGTAGTTACATTTCTCCAACCCCATAATCATCTTATTACCAAAACAGTGGTGGAATGACAGATTTGTTATTGTTTGAACTGCAGATTGCTGGGTTGTGTGGCTTTTTTAAACAGCAACAAAATGGCTGCCCGGAGGCTTGGTTTGGTAAACAGCTGAGGGATGGGGGAAGAAGTGTAACCACTCTCAAATTCATAGAGAAAGCTATTGTAGAAACCGTAACTCAACAACTAGCGACCTCTTCAAGAAGTTTAGACATCTTGGCGTAACAGTTATAAGGTGTTGGCTTGACAGTCACTGGACCCAGGTTTGAGTTCAGCTCAGGGCAACCCCCTGAATTGACTACACTATGAATACAAGGACTGGCCATCCATGAAGTCATAATGATAGTTTAACCAGGTTTCTAGGATATATAGTATATTCTAGAATTCATCCATGATGTCATAATGATAGTTTAACCAGGTTTCTAGGCTATGTAGTATATTATAGAATTCATCCATGATGTCATAATGATAGTTTAACCAGGTTTCTAGGCTATATAGTATATTCTAGAATTCATCCATGACGTCATAATGATAGTTTAACCAGGTTTCTAGGCTATATAGTATATTCTAGAATTCATCCAATATTCATCCAATTTTTTTTCATGCCATTACATTGAAGGCAAGACATACCTAGATTTAATTACATTCATGAATTGGTTTGAAACCTTTGTTTTAAACCCTTCTCAAAGTTGGTGCCTTGACGGATTTGTAAAAAATGGTTTGTCATGAAACACAATTTTTTAAATTTATTTAAACGTAACCTTTATTTAACTAGGCAAGTCAGTTAAGAACAAATTCTTATTTACAATGACTGCCTACCCTGGACGACGCTGGGCCAGTTGTGCGCCGCCCTGTGGGACTCCCAATCACGGCCGGTTTTGATACAGCCTGAATTTGAACCAGAGTGTCTGTAGTGACGCCTCAAGCACTGAGATGCAGACCGCTGTGCCAATCTGGAGCCCCAAAATCATGTTCTAGTGCTGTCCCCAACTAAAATACATCTTGGTCAACCAAGAGTCATCTGTTCTTTCTACCATTCGCCCCATGTGTTTTTATAAAATCTATATGTACTGAACTTGTCTGATGCTTTAAGCACGCTGTTTGATTAAATAAATATGACACACAAACGACGAGGGAGCCAGTTATCAATATAACCTGACTAGAGGGAGCCAGTCATCACTATAACCTGACCAGAGGGAGCCAGTCGTCAACATGACCTCACCTAGAGGGAGCCTGTCGTCAACATGACCTGACTAGAGGGAGCCAGTCATCACTATAACCTGACTAGAGGGAGCCAGTCATCACTATAACCTGACTAGAGGGAGCCAGTCATCACTATAACCTGACTAGAGGGAGCCAGTCATCACTATAACCTGACTAGAGGGAGCCAGTCGTCAACACAACCTGACTAGACAGAGCCAGTCATCACTATAACCTGACTAGAGGGAGCCAGTCATCACTATAACCTGACTCGAGGGAGCCGGTCATCAATATAACCTGACTAGAGGGAGGGAGCCAGTCATCACTATAACCTGACTAGAGGGAGCCAGTCATCACTATAACCTGACTAGAGGGAGCCAGTCATCACTATAACCTGACTAGAGGGAGCCAGTCATCACTATAACCTGACCAGAGGGAGCCAGTCGTCAACATGACCTCACCTAGAGGGAGCCAGTCGTCAACATGACCTGACTAGAGGGAGCCAGTCATCACTATAACCTGACTAGAGGGAGCCAGTCATCACTATAACCTGACTAGAGGGAGCCAGTCATCACTATAACCTTACTAGAGGGAGCCAGTCATCACTATAACCTGACTAGAGGGAGCCAGTCGTCAACACAACCTGACTAGACAGAGCCAGTCATCACTATAACCTGACTAGAGGGAGCCAGTCATCACTATAACCTGACTCGAGGGAGCCGGTCGTCAATATAACCTGACTAGAGGGAGGGAGCCAGTCATCACTATAACCTGACTAGAGGGAGGGAGCCAGTCATCACTATAACCTGACTAGAGGGAGCCAGTCATCATTATAACCTGACTAGAGTGAGCCAGTCATCACTATAACCTGACTAGAGGGAGCCAGTCATCACTATAACCTGACTAGAGGGAGCCAGTCGTCACTATAACCTGACTAGAGGGAGCCAGTCATCACTATAACCTGACTAGAGGGAGCCAGTCATCACTATAACCTGACTCGAGGGAGCCGGTCATCAATATAACCTGACTAGAGGGAGGGAGCCAGTCATCACCATAACCTGACTAGAGGGAGGGAGCCAGTCATCACTATAACCTGACTAGAGGGAGCCAGTCATCATTATAACCTGACTAGAGTGAGCCAGTCATCACTATAACCTGACTAGAGGGAGCCAGTCATCACTATAACCTGACTAGAGGGAGCCAGTCATCACTATCACCTGACTAGAGGGAGCCAGTCATCACTATAACCTGACTAGAGGGAGCCAGTCATCACTATAACCTGACTAGAGGGAGCCAGTCGTCACTATAACCTGACTAGAGGGAGCCAGTCGTCACTATAACCTGACTAGAGGGAGCCAGTCGTCACTATAACCTGACTAGAGGGAGGGAGCCAGTCATCACTATAACCTGACTAGAGGGAGCCGGTCATCACTATAACCTGACCGAGAGGGAGCCAGTCATCACTATAACCTGACTAGAGGGAGCCAGTCATCACTATAACCTGACTAGAGGGAGGGAGCCAGTCATCACTATAACCTGACTAGAGGGAGGGAGCCAGTCATCACTATAACCTGACTAGAGGGAGGGAGCCAGTCATCACTATAACCTGACTAGAGGGAGGGAGCCAGTCATCACTATAACCTGACTAGAGGGAGCCAGTCATCACTATAACCTGACTAGAGGGAGCCAGTCGTCACTATAACCTGACTAGAGGGAGCCAGTCGTCACTATAACCTGACTAGAGGGAGCCAGTCGTCACTATAACCTGACTAGAGGGAGCCAGTCGTCAATATAACCTGACTAGAGGGAGCCAGTCATCACTATAACCTGACTAGAGGGAGCCAGTCGTCAACATAACCTGACTAGAGGGAGCCAGTCGTCAATATAACCTGACTAGAGGGAGCCAGTCGTCAATATAACCTGACTAGAGGGAGCCAGTCGTCACTATAACCTGACTAGAGGGAGCCAGTCATCACTATAACCTGACTAGAGGGAGCCAGTCATCACTATAACCTGACTAGAGGGAGCCAGTCGTCAACATAACCTGACTAGAGGGAGCCAGTCGTCAATATAACCTGACTAGAGGGAGCCAGTCGTCAATATAACCTGACTAGAGGGAGCCAGTCGTCAATATAACCTGACTAGAGGGAGCCAGTCGTCACTATAACCTGACTAGAGGGAGCCAGTCGTCATTATAACCTGACTAGAGGGAGCCAGTCGTCACTATAACCTGACTAGAGGGAGGGAGCCAGTCGTCAACATGACCTGACCTGCATTCTGCAGGCAGAAAATATTGTGATAAAAATAAATTTCCTAGAAATCACTTTGGCTGCACATGGCCTGTCTACAACAAACCTGAAACATTATATAAACCATCAACTGGGTCAGTGAAACTCGGATAGCAAGCTTGCAACATTGTATAAAATATTCTACACCCTCAGTTTCCTGCTCTGGACAGACACAGCTGTAGGCTATTTGTGCAAAGGATAAGAAGTAATCAGGTATTTTATGACATTTCCACAGGATCAGAGCATTACATTTTTCCCTTTTTATGCTGAGTGGTTATCGAAAGGGCGAGAGCTGGAAATATTTTACGAAAATACTTTGAGGAAATATTGTCATAGGCAAATGATTTTGATTAGACTTTTACGTGTTTGGAAATGAAGAAACAAATACTTTGAGAAGCTCCACAGCTCATTAGTGGTTGTGCGTTAAGACAATCAGAAATACTATCTGACATCCCCAAATGGGCACATTTATAGGCCTACATTTGCACACAGGCCAGGTAGACTAGTCCTACTTCTATATGGGTAATAAGGTGTGCGTCCTTACTCAACATTGACAGGAGTGTTTCAAACAAAATACAATTAATAAATTGACAACTGACGCATCTTGCGGGGTCAGGTCTGGGTGGTCTGCCAGGGGCCGTTTCATTTAGTATCCGTTTGGGTCAGTTGGGGAATGATTTTATTTCCCCATAGTATGTTGTACCGAAGTTGACTGACTGAAAGGGAGTGTAACTTTGATTATAATTACACTTCCCTGAAGGAGGGAAACGAGGTACAACACCTGTTTGGTCCCGCCCCTTCCTGGGTCGGTGAAGAGCGGTATTAAATTTAAGGAATAAATCCAAGCCTCACTCTCATCACCTGTGGAAGGCGGGGCTTCCAGCTAGGCGTGGATTTGATTGTATGTTGTACCTAGTTTCCTTCCTTCAGGGAACAGTAGTTATAGTCATAACATTACGCTTGTCATGTGATGAACTTCAACTTAAATACGGGATCTTGCTGTCCGACAGTTATTTTTTGTATTCTGAAATGTACTCGAACTATGTATCAGTTAGTGGCTCCTCATGTTACGCAGGGAAAACAGTTTTCGTTGTCACAGATATACTAAATAATTTCAGTTTGCTAAATCCTATGGTTTTTAACTGAGAGTCATCTTGTAATCCAAGATGGCGTAGCAGTAAGACGTGTTTATTGTAAATGTTATGTTTTTTTTGTATATATTGCAATATATTTCAATCTTTTTTTCAATTTTTCAATTAAATATACCTTCCGGCAACACACCTCACCCAATGTAATACGGATCTGCTATTTTTTTTAGACCTTATAGCTAGAACCCTCCATCAGAAGCTAGCCATCAGAAGCTAACCAGCTAATTAGCTACTAGCTATTTAGTCATTGTTAGCCACTGCTAGCGGTCTTTAGCTTTTTAGCTCAGACACCAGCCGCTTTTAGTCTGGATAATACCTGCCAGTCTGCACAGCACGATATCAACCCTGAGCATATTGGACTGTTTTTCTCCACTACATCACCATATTCCTGCCGTAAGCTCTGGACCATTACACCGGATAATCGCAGCTAGCTAGCTGCCACCTAGTGGCCCAGCCCCGAAGCTAGCCTTGAGCCAGGCCCATCTCCCGGCCTGCTCAGTGGACCCTATCACTCAGCTACACAGCTGATGCCTCCCAGATTCTTCACTAAGAGGACTAGAAGCCACTACATCACCGGATTCCTGCCGTAAGCTCTGGACCTTTGCACCAGAGTGGCTATAGTGGCTAACCCACTTGTCCCGAAGCTAGCACCAGTTAGCCTCGAGCCAGGTGCATCTCCCGGCTAGCAAACAAAATTACTCCAGCTACAATACCTCTTTTGCCAATTGGCCTGGACCCTTTGTCGACACGGAGCCCCGCCGATCCATCACGACTGGTCTGCCGACGTAATTCCGTCTGATGTTCTTCAACCGGCCTTTGCCGGACGTCGGTGACGCCCTTGTCTCGAAGTTAGCACCAGTTTACCTCGAGCCAGGCGCATCTCCCGGCTAGCATAGTAATGACTACCTAACTGCTTCCCTGTTTCATATATTCCTGTTCACTGGACCCTATGATCACTTGGCTACATAGCTGATGCCTGCTGGACTGTTCATTAATCACGGTACTCCATTTTGTTTGTTTTGTTTATCTGTCGGCCCCAGCCTCAAATTCAGGCCCTGTGTGTATTTAACTGACCCTCTCTGCCCATTCATCACCATTTTACCAGTTGTTGTTGTCTTAGCTGATGAACTGTTGTTGTCTTACCTGTTGTTGTCTTAGCTAGCTCTCCCAATCAACACCTGTGATTGCTTTATGCCTCGCTTTATGTCTCTCTAATGTCAATATGCCTTGTATACTGTTGTTTAGGGTAGTTATCATTGTTTTATTTTACTGCGGAGCCCCTAGTCCCACTCAGCATGCCTCAGAGAACTCTTTTGTCTCACCTCCCACACATGCGGTGACCTCACCTAGCATAACTAGTGCCTACAGAGATGCAACCTCTCTTATCGTCACTCAATGCCTAGGTTTACCTCCACTGTACCCGCACCCTACCATACCCGTCTGTACGTTATCCCTTGAATCTATCCTACCACCCCCAGAAATCTGCTCCTTTTATTCTCTGTTCACAACGCACTAGATGACCAGTTCTGATAGCCTTTAGCCAAACCCTCATCCTACTCCTCTGTTCCTCGGGTGATGTAGAGGTTAACCCAGGCCCTGTGTCCCCAGGCGCTCTCATTTGTTGACTTCTGTAACCGTAAAAGCCTTGGTTTCATGCATGTTAACATCAGAAGCCTCCTCCCTAAGTTTGTTTTACTCACTGCTTTAGCACACTCCGCCAACCTTGATGTCTTTGCCGTGTCTGAATCCTGGCTTTGGTAGGCCACCAAAAATTCTGAAATGTCCATCCCCAACTACAACATTTTCCGTCAAGATAGAACTGCCAAAGGGGGAAGAGTCGCAATCTACTGCAGAGATGGCCTGCAAAGTTCTATCATACTTTCCAGGTCTAAGCCCAAACAGTTCGAGCTTCTAATTTAAAAAATGTATCTCTCCAGAAATGTCTCTCACTATTGCTGCCTGTTACAGACCCCCCCTCCCCCCCTCAGCTCCCAGCTGTGCCCTGGACCCCATATATGAATTGATTGCCCCCCATCTATCTTCAGAGTTCATTCTGTTAGGTGACCTAAACTGGGATATGCTTAACACCCTGGCCGTCCTACAATCCAAGCTAGATGCCCTCAATCTCACACAAATTATCAAGGAACCCACCAGGTACAACCCTAAATCCGTAAACATGGGCACCCTCACTGATATTATCCTTACCAACTTGCCCTCCAAATACACCTCTGCTGTTTTCATTCAGGATCTCAGCGATCACTGCCCCATTGCCTGCATCCATTATGGGTCCGCGGTCAAACTACCACCCCTCATCACTGTCAAACGCTCCCTAAAACACTTCTGCAAGCAGGCCTTTCTAATCGACCTGGCCTGGGTCTCCTGGAAGGATATTGACCTCATCCCGTCAGTAGAGGATGCCTGGTTGTTCTGTAATTATAATTTCCTCACCACCTTAAATAAGCATGCCCCTTTCAAAAAATGTAGAACTAAGAACAGATAAAGCCCTTGGTTCACTCCAGACCTGACTGCCCTCGACCAGCACAAAAATATCCTGTGGCGTACTGCACTAACAGCTCCCCACCCCCCCAAGCCTCCCCAGCTTCTCCTTCACCCAAATCCAGATAGCTGATGTTCTGAAAGAGTTGCAAAACCTGGACCCGTACAAATCAGCTGGGCTTGACAATCTGGACCCTCTCTTTCTAAAATTATCCGCCGCCATTGTGGAAACCCCATTTACTAGTCTGTTCAACTTCTCTTTCGTATAATCCAAGATTCCTAAAGATTGGAACGCTTCCGCGGTCATCCCCCTTTTCAAAGGCATCCTGCCCTGCCTTTCTAAAGTATTCGAAAGTCAAGTTAACAAACAGGTCACTGACCATTTTTTGAATCCCACCGTACCTTCTCCGCTGTGCAATCTGGTTCCGAGCTGGTCACGGGTGCACCTCAGCCACGCTCAAGGTCCTAAACGATATCATAACCGCCATCGATAAAAGACAGTACTGTGCAGCCGTCTTCATCAACCTGGCCAAGGCTTTCGACTCTGTCAATCACCATATTCTTATTGGAAGACTCAATAGCCTTGGTTTCTCAAATGACTGACTCGCCTGGTTCACCAACTACTTCTCAGACAGAGTTCAGTGTGTCAAATCGGAGGGCCTGTTGTCCGGACCTCTGGCAGTCTCTGTGGAGCTACCACAGGGTTCAATTCTCGGACCGACTCTAACCTCTGAAAATACTAAAGATGCTGCTCTTGCTGCGGGTGATTCCTTGATCCACTTCTATGCAAACGACACAATCCTGTATACATCTGGCCCTTCTTTGGACACTGTGTTAACAAACCTCCAAACGAGCTTCAATGCCATACAACACTCCATCCGTGGCCTCCAACTGCTCTTAAATGCTAGTAAAACTAAATGTATGCTCTTCAACCGATCGCTGCCCGCACCCGCCCGTCCAGCATCACTACTCTGGACGGTTCTGACTTAGAATATGTGGACAACTATAAATACCTAGGTATCTGGTTAGACTGAACTCTCCTTCCAGACTAATATTAAGCATTTCCAATCCAAAATTAAATCTAGAATCGGCTTCCTATTTCGCAACAAAGCCTCCTTCACTCACGCTGCCAAACACCCTCGTAAAACTGACTATCCTACCGATCCTTGATCCTACCGTTCTGACTTAGAATATGTGGACAACTATAAATACCTAGGTATCTGGTTAGACTGAACTCTCCTTCCAGACTAATATTAAGCATTTCCAATCCAAAATTAAATCTAGAATCGGCTTCCTATTTCGCAACAAAGCCTCCTTCACTCACGCTGCCAAACACCCTCGTAAAACTGACTATCCTACCGATCCTTGACTTCGGCGATGTCATTTTCAAAATAGCCTGCAACACTCTACTCATCAAACTGGATGCAGTCTATCACAGTGCCATCCGTTTTGTCACCAAAGCCCCATATACCACCCACCACTGCGAC
Source organism: Salmo trutta (assembly GCF_901001165.1). Lineage (NCBI taxonomy): Eukaryota > Metazoa > Chordata > Actinopteri > Salmoniformes > Salmonidae > Salmo > Salmo trutta. The sequence goes on along the minus strand of NW_021822911.1, from coordinate 19,745,889 downwards.
CTGTATGCTCTCGTCGGCTGGCCCTCGCTACATATTCGTCGCCAAACCCACTGGCTCCAGGTCATCTATAAGTCTTTGCTAGGCCGCCTTCACTCAGCTCACTGGTCACCATAGCAACACCCACACACAGCATGCGCTCCAGGAGGTATATCTCACTGGTCATCCCCAAAGCCAACACCTACATTGGCCGCATTTCCTTCCAGTTCTCTGCTGCCAATGACTGGAACGAATTGCAAAAATCGCTGAAGTTGGAGACATATCTCCCTCACTAACTTTAAGCATCAGCTATCTGAGCAGCTTACCGATCGCTGCACCTGTACACAGCCCATCTGTAAATAGCCCATCCAACTGCCTACCTCATCCCCATGTTTTTATATGCTTTTCTTGCTCACACCAGTATTTCTAACTATGTGTTTCTAACTATGTGTCGCACTGCTTTGCTTTATCTTGGCCAGGTCGCAGTTGTAAATGAGAACTTGTTCTCAACTGGCCACCTGGTTAGATAAAGGTGAATAATAGTCACATGTTCAACTATCATTTGCTGATCCAGGAAATCATTTTCTGAATGCCAGTCAAATGACAAACATCACGACATTTGTGAAGTTATGGGCCAATTTGGCAAACACTTAGTGTACAAACCCTCATTGTCAGGCTGATGGAAAAGCTAGCCAAAGAGCATTTTACTGTTTGAAGTGTTTTTTAAGTATAAAGCGGTTGATTTGCGAAGAACATTAAAACGAGCCTTACAATTATAATCCAAAGTAGTGTGAAATGTACTCATAATGTACTCATAAGCAACCTGGAAATGGAGGTTACTTCCCTCACCATTCACATTCAGAATACATTGTGAAAAACTCAAATCTTTGCTCACCATTTTTGCTCCAGGCAGATATAGTACATCCATAACTTGTGGTTCCCTCATTACCAGATATACTACATCCATAACTAGTTGTTTCCTCATTAGCAGATATACTACATCCATAACTAGTGGTTTCCTCATTACCAGATATACTACATCCATAACTAGTGGTTTCCTCATTACCAGATATACTACATCCATAACTAGTGGTTTCCTCAGGACCAGATATACTACATCCATAACTAGTGGTTTCCTCATTACCAGATATACTACAACAATAACTAGTGGTTTCCTCATTAGCAGATATACTACATCCATAACTAGTGGTTTCCTCATTACCAGATATACTACATCCATAACTAGTGGTTTCCTCGTTACCAGATATACTACATCCATAACTAGTGGTTTCCTCGTTACCAGATATACTACATCCATAACTAGTGGTTTCCTCATTACCAGATATACTACATCCATAACTAGTGGTTTCCTCATTACCAGATATTCTACATCCATAACTAGTGGTTTCCTCATTAGCAGATATACTACATCCATAACTAGTGGTTTCCTCATTAGCAGATATACTAAATCCATAACTAGGGGTTTCATCATTCGCAGATATACTACATCCATAACTAGTGGTTTCCTCATTACCAGATATACTACATCCATAACTATCGGTTTCCTTATTAGCAGGGAGGTGTTTCTGCAATCAAATTGCATGTGCATCGCCCTCGTGCCGCAATTTTATTAAACACAGAAAGGGGCCTATATTGGAGACCAAACGTCGTCTGGCACACTGCTTAGGATTTCAGCAACTTTAACTTATTTCTAGCCTACAATCATCGATTTCACTACTAATGTGAAAACAAGACAAAATATGACTATTCGTGCTCATTTTAAGACATTTGTCCAACAATTTTAACATGACATTACAGACGTCAATTGTTGTACAACAACATCATGGCTACGCTGTTGGCATCACCTTTTACAGTGGATTTCTACTGTTGTGGGCCTTTAATCATCTGTCTGACTTTGTTGTTCACACAGGAGAGAGACGTGACTATCGTGGATCCTCTGAGGAGCCTCAACAACCTCATGATGCTGAAGAGGCAGAGAAGAGTCTCTCCAGATCAGAACACCTCAATAAACACCTGCAGAGATCCACAGGGAAGAGAACTCACTGCTGCTCTGACTGTGGGAAGAGATTCACCTCATCAGGCATTAAAATTCATCAGAAAATCCACACAGGAGAGAAATCTTATAGCTGTGATCAATTAGGGATAAGTTTTGGTCAATCTGGCAAGCTGACAGTGCACCAGAGAATACACACAGGAGAGAAATCTTATAGCTGTGATCAATGTGGGAAGAGTTTTACTACATCTGGCCATCTGACACTACACCAGAGAATACACACAGGAGAGAAACCTTTTTGCTGTGATCAATGTGGGAAGCGTTTTTGTCAATCTGGACAGCTGACAGTGCACCAGAGAACACACACAGGAGAGAAACCTTATAGCTGTCATCAATGTGGGAAGAGTTTTACTACATCTTACCATCTGACACTACACCAGAGAACACACACTGGAGAGAAATCTTATAGCTGTGATCAATGTGGGAAGAGTTTTACAACATCTGGCCCTCTGACTCAACACCAGAGAATACACACAGGAGAGACCCCTTATAGCTGTGGTCAATGTGGGAGGAGTTTTGCTACATCTGCCTCTCTGACTCTACACCAGAGAATACACACAGGAGAGACCCCTTATAGCTGTGGTCAATGTGGGAAGAGTTTTGGTCGATCTGTCTATCTGGTATCACACCAGAGAACACACACAGGAGAGAAATCTTATAGCTGTGATCAATGTGGGAAGAGTTTGACTACATCTAGCTCTCTGACTCTACACCAGAGAATACACACAGGAGAGAAACCTTATAGCTGTGGTCAATGTGGGAAGAGTTTTATAACATCTGGCTCTCTGACTGTACACCAGAGAACACACACAGGAGATAAACCTTATAGCTGTGGTCAGTGTGGGAAGAGTTTTGGTCAATCTGGCTCTCTGACTCTACACCAGAGAACACACACAGGAGAGAAACCTTATAGCTGTGATCAGTGTGACAAGAGATTCACCGATAAAAGACATCTGATCAAACATCAGAAAATACATGGAGTTATTTCATGATATCAATGATATAATGTCACAATGTAGAATGTTTTAACATTGTAGTTGGAGTATTTTAATAGTTTCACAATGTAGAACCCTAAACGTTTGCCCCTGTTCTATTGATTTCAACATGATATGGATATTAGCCTCAGGGGGAAAATCCAGGCTCTGAAATGGAAGAGTTACTATTTATAAGATTTAACAAAAAGTGACTAACAAAAAAAGAGTTGTTACACTTACTACGTTGGTGACCCACTTCAATCAAAATGCATCACTTCAAAATGTATCTGGCTGTTTTCTACAAATTGTCCTCTAACCAGGGATGTACACATTATTCCCAGATTCCATGTGATTTTTGAGCTGTTAGTTTCAACAGGACGTGCAACCTCATCTCCCTCCTCTCGGTACAATTGATTACAACATGATATCGATGAGTTATGACAAATAAGTGTTCCTTTGTTCAGTGACCCCTAAATTTAAATGCATCACTCCAAAATGTAGCTGACTGTCTTCTGCAGGTTGTCCTCTAACCAGTGAGGTAAAATATATCTCCCATTTCCATGTGTTTTTTTAGTTGTGTTAGTTTCAACATCATGTACAAGCTGATTTTCCCCCCTGATCGATATCAGTGATTTATTGCTACCTTTCAAAACAACAGCGTTTTTCGTGCTTATGCAATTTATAAGCTTCTTGTTTTAAAAAATACAAGTAATATGATTATTGTGGCAGATGTTTGTGTATATAGCACATTTTATGTTTAGATTTGGACATGTTAAAACTGTGTTTTGACATTGGGGATATCCCACCTAGCAAAATGTCATTGAAAAGACGTTGAAAATAAGACTATGCAATCAAATATTTCATATTTACAATTCATATAACATTTAGTAATGATAATTATTTATGAAACCAACTGACAATTTTTTTGGTGCAATTATATTGACATTGTTCCCCTGCTTTTAGAATCTCAGGGTTCATGGTGAGGACAACTTGGTTTCTGATTGTCTCAAGGTGGGCAGTCAAACAGTTTTATGTTTTGCGTTTAGCTAGTGCGTTGCCATGGATCACAGTTTATTTTGACTGCACGTTTTTCCGTATTGGAGATGAGTTTTGTTTGGGCTCATTCCAAGGGGATGAGAGTTCTAGAAGCTAGTAAGTTTTAGGAAGACGAGAGTTCTAGAAGCTAGTGAGTTTTAGGAAGACGAGAGTTCTAGAAGCTAGTGAGTTTTAGGAAGACGAGAGTTCTAGAATTGTGGGGGAAAAAATACGTTTTTTTTCTTGTTTTTAATTGTTGACATCCAGTAGACACCATGTTTATATTGGTGAAGGTGAATTATTGTAGTTGATTATAATGTGAAATGGAAGATGTTTTCTGTTGGTTGTGAGTAAACTTGTCCAACAAAAATATAGGATTTATTTGTTGTCTTAAGGGGGAAGGTGTTACAGGCTTTGGTTTTTCCATATGTGTTTTGAGGTTGGACTTTAGCACGTCTAGCTCGTTAGCACGTCTAGCTCGTTAGCACGTCTAGCTCGTTAGCACGTCTAGCTCGTTAGCACGTCTAGCTCGTTAGCACGTCTAGCTCGTTAGCACGTCTAGCTCGTTAGCACGTCTAGCTCGTTAGCACGTCTAGCTCGTTAGCACGTAGGACGCACTGATTGGTGTCACCTTGTTAGTCAGTATGTGTTACACCTGTGCTGGCTTGTCCATCTCGTTAGTGGGAAGGTGTTTCACCTGAGCTGGTCCAGGTTCTATTTAAGAGTGTCTGGCCCAGTGCTCCAGTTGTCTTGATACATGTGGAGAGTCAACACCTTTAGTTGCTCCACCTTTTTGGTTTGTTTCCTGTCTTTAAGTTTGGTGTGGGATTTTCTTTTGTTTGCCTCTTCTTGGGCAGATTTAGTGGGTCTCATGGTGGGTGTCTTTTAGGTCCCAGTTGTTGTTACTAGTCAACTTCCAGTGGACACCCCCATAGTGTCTTTCAGAGCCCCTCCTAAAAAACAAACATATTGCATCCAATTAATATTTTAATCAATGGCATTTCCTTAGAATGTTCATTAGTCTTTCAGTTGTTTATCTTCTGTTTGTTGTGTACTAAATATTTCTGTTTATTTTCATTTTTTTATTTTTATTTTTCCTGTGAAGCCATTGTGTTGCATCCATGTCTGAAATGTGCTGTATAAATAAAGCTTGATTTGATTTCAACAAATTAACCCAATGACTGACCAATCAACAGACTCCTGGTCAATCTTAGTATGAAAACAGTATCAATCCCACTTTTCCAGCCTGCTGAAGGCGTGGTGGAGTGGTAAACACCACCCCCGGCTCTACCAGGGGCTTGAGGTGGTCTCCCACAGCTCTGCTTATGTCACGTTCTGTGGCCTTGCTGTTCCATTTCTTGACTGTCCCTGCAACACAGAAACACATTTAGTCATATTATATAAAACACTCAAAGTAATGGATATGGAGCATCTATGGCTTCAGTTACACCTGTCACCTAAATGTGACTTCTGATCACTCCAAGCTGCATTAGGTTCAGATCTACCAGGATGGGCCTTTGACATAGTCTGGATGCAGTCAGGCCACTGAATATGCATCAGCAATGTAAAGAGATGGGGTGAATGAGTGGGGAAAAGTACATTTGACACAAATGACCTTCATAATATCAAAGAACAAATGTGTGTGCCTGAGGGGAAATTAACTTTCATACAGCCAAAAGGGGTGAGAAATTACACCAATATCAGTGGACAATTTGCACTAATGTAAATAAGCATAGATGATGGAACATTTTCCCTTTAGCTGACGTGATGAACCGCTAAGGGGACATAAATATTTACCATCTAAACCATGTGTGACCTCTCACCTCTCTGGCTGTAGAAGTGTTCTTCCTAACCAGTCCCTCAACAGCTCTCTGACTGAGCTCCATCCTCACTGGGTCTTCAGAGGAGAGGAAGGCTGAGGAGGGATGGAAGGATGAATGGATCAGTCAGTCAATAAAGTGTAGAGCTGCTGTCTATGCTGTCTGACAAAATCACTATTTTAGTAGTTCATTAAAGTAAATAAGGCTTTATGACTGCTGAATACCAACTATCAATCACTTAGATCATGTATTTTCAGGTAGAGATACATCCTTGGGACGTCCCTAGCCCATTGAAGTTGGCATTTAAAATGGTTAAGGTAGGGGTTAAGGTTAGGGTTTAGGGTAGAGATGTCCCAAGGATCCCAGATAGCATTGACCATTGTGCATTCTTCAGTCTCTTTTACATAGCAGGTGATGAGTTCTGACTTCTGAACTTGAAAATATTAAATATCCTTATTTATGTGAAATTGAATGAAACAATAATGTATGTTGATGCTAATATGATGTACAATATTCCATCATGTTTCTATATGATAACAATACAGTAATATATTTAATATGATGTACAATATTCCATGATGTTTCTATATGATAACAATACAGTAATATATTTAATATGATGTACAATATTCCATGATGTTTCTATATGATAACAATAGAGTGATATATTTAATATGCCATACACTATTTTTTTACCGTTTCACAAATTTCACATTTTAATGAACTTAATCATTATGATTCAACATCAGTTCACCGTCTCACCTCATACTGTATTGGAGCAGCAGCAGCTGACTGCCCGGTTCAACATCAGTTCACCGTCTCACCTCATACTGTATTGGAGCAGCAGCAGCTGACTGCCCGGTTCAACATCAGTTCACCGTCTCACCTCATACTGTATTGGAGCAGCAGCAGCTGACTGCCCGGTTCAACATCAGTTCACCGTCTCACCTCATACTGTATTGGAGCAGCAGCAGCTGACTGCCCAGTTCAACATCAGTTCACCGTCTCACCCCATACTGTATTGGAGCAGCAGCAGCTGACTGCCCGGTTCAACACCAGTTCACCGTCTCACCCCATACTGTATTGGAGCAGCAGCAGCTGACTGCCCAGTTCAACATCAGTTCACCGTCTCACCCCATACTGTATTGGAGCAGCAGCAGCTGACTGCCCGGTTCAACATCAGTTCACCGTCTCACCTCATACTGTATTGGAGCAGCAGCAGCTGACTGCCCGGCTCAGCATCAGTTCACTGTCTCACCTCATACTGTATTGGAGCAGCAGCAGCTGACTGCCCGGTTCAACATCAGTTCACCGTCTCACCTCATACTGTATTGGAGCAGCAGCAGCTGACTGCCCGGTTCAACATCAGTTCACCATCTCACCTCATACTGTATTGGAGCAGCAGCAGCTGACTGCCCGGTTCAACATCAGTTCACGTCTCACCTCATACTTTATTGGAGAAGCAGCAGCTGACTGCCCGGTTCAACATCAGTTCACCGTCTCACCTCATACTGTATTGGAGCAGCAGCAGCTGACTTGATCGTTGATACTAATCATCATGTTTGAATCTGAGAGTAAATAGAGCCGACTACAACTCTAAAAATGAAGGGTTCATCTGGAGTTGTTCTCAGATCCCCTAAGAACCGTAGGGTTCTTGGTCAATGAAAAACAGCCCCAAAAGGTTCTTCAAAGAACTTGTTAGAAGGTGGGTTCATCGAGGAACCTCCGTTGTTGCTGGACTTCTTCCGGGAACTTCGCAATTACAACTGAAAACGATGGTGACAAGTTTGGATGCGACAACAGTTAAAAAGGTTAAATTGGGTTGATGTTTGGCTCTGAATATGTCTCGAAATCATTTATTATAATAATATAACATAATGAATAACGAAGACAATGATGGTTTTCTGTGAATACCTTCCATAACGTTACTATAGTTAATGAACGTAAATATTAGAAAGCCGGGTTTGACCGTCGGCGTTGTATGAGCTACAGTACAGTACCGTTAGCTAGCTAGCTAACGTTATGTCCTAACTAGGCACAACTAGGTTTGGATTATTTCCTCAACTATATTCTTTCCCATATATTGTATATCGTTTCCATAAAGCCAACAACAGCTCTTATTCCTTCCCTTTCTCTAATGTATTTTGTAATGAAATTAGCAAGTGTAGTAAGATTAAAATGTCAGAAAAACACTTATGTTGTTAAGTTCCTGTGTTCTGGGGATCAGAGAAGTTGGGGTGAAGTTACCAGGGCCGGTCATAAAGATGGAAAACTTCCTAACATAACTAAGTGGATACGATATACACACTAAAGCTGAAAAATCTGTATTTAGCATCAAGTCTACAATATTGTTAGTTTACCTATGATTCATTTTTAATGTTGTTTTTATTGTTTTTATTGTACATCATTATTTATATATTTTTTTATATGGCATGAAAAGCACTATACAAAGTAAAATGTATTATTTATTATGGTCTGACATGTCTGCAGAAATGTTGCAATTTTGTAATGTGTTTTGTTTGGTAAATTGTTTTGTAAATATTAATTCACATTTGTGGTGACACAAAATAAACAATTAATTATTTAAACCAATATTGTTATTATTAGGGGTTAGGGGTTCTTCAAATAACTTATAGGGGTTCCCCCACAGTCTCAATTTGAAGAACCCCTAAAGGATACTCCAGGAACCTTTACTTTTTAGAGTGTATATTGATAAAAGTCACCTTGTCCGAGAGACATTTACATAGTTACCTTGGCTTTTTCTAACTTTATGGAAAAAAGTTTATTCAATAAATCGACCTTAAGGGCAGTTTTATTTCAAATGTAGTACCCGGATGGAGAAAGTCCAATAAGCGTTTTATAGTTTCATCCAACTGCCCAGACTTTGTAGACTGTTTAATAATGCTTAAACCTCATCTTTATGAAATGATCCATTAAAGATACCAACTCAAAACCTACATTCGTCTACATATGGGTTGTTTAAATTGTATCTAATTATATTCCCAGTATTACTTCATCAAATCTCTAGTAATCGATTGTACACACATACAATTCATCATATTTTCATATATTCACAGAATCCATATAAAACGTCAGAAATTCTCAGGTAGTCACGACAACCATTCCATTTGCTTTTTCAAGGACTCTCCACAGCTACGAAGCAGCTCTCCAAAAATACTCCCAGCAGAACAAAAAATAAACTTTTGTTTCCCGGACAATGACCATGGGATCCTCAACGGTTCTCTAACCTCCCAGAGACCACGGCAAAATCAAGCCTCCCAGGAACTATAGACCTTCCGCTGCTTTCTAAAATATCATCCCTCTTATTATCCACATTTCAATCATCTGATTAAGCATATTTCTATGTTACTATCCAGACAACAGATTAAGACTCATTTCCACAGTCACACAACTCTCATATCACAGTCACACAACTCTCATATCACAGTCACACAACTCTCATATCACAGTGTCGTGGACGAATCAGAATTAGTTGGGTAACATAGATAATTAAGATGTTTTATTAATATAATATGCTTATTTGAGGTACTTGTCATTAGAAAGTGTCCATTGGACTCTGGTGTCTTTTCAGTTGCACGTCTACCTTAGCTGGGGCTCAGACACTTGGGGCCCAGAGAGGGGAGAGGTCAGACTTGTCGTCATGGGAATGTGTCTTTACCTATTTCTTAAACCATGTGAAGGGATGCGTGATTAATGGGGAACCAATTACTTGTCTCCACAATGTCTGTGAGCAAGTCACTCCCTCCATTTCTTTATTGTTGGGAGGATTATGGCAGTAAATGGACCCTTGTATGTCCTCTCTTAGATCTCGCACTTATCCTGTGATAATATATGGCCTAGAGGCTCACTCCCCAGCCTGTCCAGGAGTGGGGTCAAGAGGGGGTTTGCTTGAGATGGGAGAGTTGACAATTGATATATGCCATTGGATGAAATGGTGTTTTTGTTCAATACTGTAACAGGGAGGGACAGTTCTACGGGGACCAGATACTGGTCTATATAATGAACACTGTTGACATAGCAGTTACTGTCTGATGTGTTTTATTGATATCTGTCATACAAAACTTAACCTTTGTGAACTGTTACTAAGTATCTGTGGTTTGTCAATGTACGTTGCTATAAAATATCCCTGTAGCCATTCTGTAATCACCTTCCTGGTTCATTCGAGAGAGTGTATTATTGAAGGTCAAGAACTTTTGCAAAAGTATCTTAAGTATTAAAGATGTAGTTTAACTCGGACTGGTGTGTTTGTAACTCCTCATTTGGTAATGCGGAAATTAGCCACCACAACAGTCACACAACTCTCATATCACAGTCACACAACTCTCATATCACAGTCACACAACTCTCATATCACAGTCACACAACTCTCATACCACAGTCACACAACTCTCATATCACAGTCACACAATGCTATTCCCAAACATACCTAATCAATTACTTGTTTTTCAACAATATTTTAACCTGCAGGAATATTTTCACATTTCTATCTAATGGTTAGTTCCTAGGATAATGTAACTCATACATTTACATCTTTCAATAATTCTAAAATGGGGTACAGGTTTAAAACAATTACAGGTTTAAAATAATTACATGTTTAAAACAATTACAGGGGCACCTTACTATCTTATACTATATCATAAATGATCTTAACTAGTAAACACAGATTCTAGGTTTCATACAGCTCACACAGATAGTTGACTCGCCACTCTTAACACCTCCAAGGTGCCCCCCTCACTCAGGAATACACACTCTGAGCCTACGAGGCTTTTCTAAAAATTCCACTTGTTTCGCTCACCTCATTCTTTATTTTTAAACTACGTTCGAGATGTGGTATCCACTCGGCTCGCTGCCTCTCAGATCAAAGGTGGGTCCATTTGCTCCGTTCCCGAAGTGTGGTTTCCCTGAGATCCCAAGTTAGAGGGATCCCTCGTGCACCATTTACCGAGGTCGTCAGGAGCGGTCACCAAGTCAAGATTCACATCCCCATCGCCAAATGTGGTTAATTTCTTTAATATCAAATAAGGAGACAAACTTATCACACAAGTCAGAGTAATTCTGAAAATAAATCTTTATTCACTTATTAATATGGGAGCAGGTCAAAACAACACACATATATAAAGTGAATCGATTGAGTGCTCTACGATAATGATGGCTGGTCGACGAATCACCCCCAGATGATTCATTGAGAGAGATGAATCACCCCCAGATGATTCGTTGAGAGATGAATCACCCCCGGATGATTCGTTGAGAGATGAATCACCCCCAGATGATTCGTTGAGAGCCCCGAGACAAAAGTACAAAGGTCTTTTACAGCCAAGATACACCCTTTTAACCTACAAGACCAACAACAGATGTATAGAACGGGTCACAAGGTTAACATTTGTATGAAAGATACTTATAATTCTCAGCAGACAGTATCTGCTGTAAAAACAGTACTTTTTGTGTAGAGACCAGGGTCTGGCCCTGGGGTCATCTCTCCCTGGTACCATATAGAACAGAAACATTAACTCATGCTCTGGAATGTGGTCTCTTTAGGTTTTATCACCCAAAAGACATTGTAAATCTCCTCTCAGTGTTTTCTCCCAGAGGCCCATCCTCAGTAGAACACAGACACAATAGTTATAAGAACCCTCTATTCTGTTGCATAAAACAACCATTTGATGCAATAAAAGTATTATAACATAATCATGCAGTTTTGCTCTCAGTGTCCACTGAAAGTTGACTAGTAACAACAACTGGGACCTAAAAGACACCCACCATGAGACCCACTAAATCTGCCCAAGAAGAGGCAAACAAAAGAAAAACCCACACCAAACTTAAAGACAGGAAGTAAACCAAAAAGGTGGAGCAACTAAAGGTGTTGACTCTCCACATGTATCAAGACAACTGGAGCACTGGGCCAGACACTCTTAAATAGAACCTGGACCAGCTCAGGTGAAACACCTTCCCACTAACGAGATGGACAAGCCGGTGTAACACATACTGACTAACAGAAATGGAAAAACCAAAGACTATAACAACTTAAGAGAATGCTTACCACCAACAGAAAACAACTCACATTTCACATTATTATCAACTACAATGCTTCACTTTCACCAATATAAACATGGTGTCTACTGGCTGACAACAATAAAAAATAAAAATAAATTTCCTCACTAGCTTCTAGAACTCTCGTCTTCCTAAAACTCACGAGCTTCTAGAACTCTCGTCCCCTTGGAACGAGTCCAAATAAAACTCATCTCCAATACTGAAGAACGTGCAGAACAAAATTCATCTCCAATATGAAAAAACGTGCAGTTAAAATAAATTCTGATCCATGGCAACTCACTGCCTGAACGCAAAACTTTTTGACTGCCCACCCTTGAAACAATCAGCAACCAAGTTGTCCTTAACACAGACATTTGAGAATGAGAATTAACCCTGATATTCTAAAAGCAGGGCAACAATGTCAATATAATTGTACCCAAAAATGGTCAGTTGGTTGCATTAATAATAATCATTACCAAATCTTACATGAAATGTAAATATGAAATATTTGGTTGCATAGTCTTATTTTCAACGGCTTTTCAATTACATTTTGCTAGGTGGGATAGCCCCACTGTCAAAACACAGTTTTATCGTGTCTAAATCAATAACCAATATGCAGAAAGTTTGTGATAAATTAAAAACCTAAAGATAAAATGTGCTATATACACAAACATCTGCCACAATAATCATATTACTTGTATTTTTTTAAACAAGCACCTTATAAACTGCACAAGCACCAAAAACGCTGGTGTTTTGACAAGTAGCAATAAATCACTGATATCGATTAGGGGGGGAAATCAGGTTGTACGTGATGTTGAAACTAACAACTAAAAATACACATGGAAATGGGAGATATATTTTACCTCACAGGTTAGAGGACAACCTGCAGAAGACAGTCAGCTACATTTTGGAGTGATGCATTTAAATGTAGGGGTCGCTAAACAAAGGAACACAACACTTATTTGTCATAACTCATCGATATCATGTTGAAATCAATTGTGCCGAGAGGAGGGAGATGAGGTTGCACGTCCTGTTAAAGCTAACAGCTCAAAAACCACACGGAATCTGGGAATAATGTGTACATCACTGGTTAGAGGACAATTTGTAGAAAACAGCCAGATACATTTTGAAGTGATGCATTTTGATTGAAGTGGGTCACCAACGTAGTAAGTGTAACAACTCTTTTTTTGTTAGTCACTTTTTGTTAAATCTTATAAATAGTAACTCTTCCATTTCAGAGCCTGGATTTTCCCCCTGAGGCTAATATCCATATCATGTTGAAATCAATAGAACAGGGGACAAACGCTTAGGGTTCTACATTGTGACATCATTAATATACTCCTTCTACAATGTTAAAACATTCTACATTGTGACATTAATTCATTGATATCATGAAACAACTCCTTCATGTATGTATTTTCTGATCTTTTATCAGATTATCTCTGGTCACAGCTATGAGGTTTCTCTCCTGTGTGTGTTCTCTGGTGTTTAGTCAGATGGCCAGATCGACCAAAACTCTTCCCACATTGATCACAGCTATAAGGTTTCTCTCCTGTGTGTGTTCTCTTGTGTGATGTCAGATGGCCAGATTGACCAAATCTCTTCCCACATTGATCACAGCTATAGGATTTCTCTCCTGTGTGTATTCTCTGGTGCACTGTCAGATGGCCAGATTTACCAAAACTCTTCCCACATTGATCACAGCTATAGGATTTCTCTCCTGTGTGTATTCTCTGGTGCACTGTCAGATTGCTAGATTGACCAAAACTCTTCCCACATTGATCACAGCTATAAGGTTTCTCTCCTGTGTGTCTTCTCTGGTGTAATGTCAGACCCCCAGACTCAGTAAAACTCTTCCCACACTGATCACAGCTATACGGCTTCTCTCCTGTGTGTGTTCTCTGGTGTGATGTCAGATGGCCAGATTGAACAAAACTCTTGCCACATTGATCACAGCTATAGGGTTTCTCTCCTGTGTGGATTCTCTGATGAATTTTAATGCCTGATGAGGTGAATCTCTTCCCACAGTCAGAGCAGCAGTGAGTTCTCTTCCCTGTGGGTCTCTGCTGGTGTTTCTTGAGGAGTTCTGATCTGGAGAGGCTCTTCTCTGCCTCGTCAGCATCATGAGGTTGTTGAGGCTCCCCAGAGGACCCACGGTAGTCCCGTCTCTCTCCTGTGTGAACAACAAAGTCAGACAGATGGTTAAAGGCACACAACAGCAGAAATCCATTGTTTATTTGAGGTAAAAAGGGATGACCAAATCAAATCAAATTTATTTGTCAGATCATACCCATGAAGTTGTACAACAATTGACGTCTGTTAAATTATTTGACCATTACGACAGTCAACTTAGCAACAATCCATATTTTGTCTTGTTTTCACATTAGTAGTAACTAAAAGTCACATTAGTAGTGACTTTTGGTCTCCAATATAGGCCCCTTTCTGTGTTTGCTAAAACTGCGGCACAAGGGCAATGCGCACACAATTTGATTGCAGAAACACCTCCCTGCTAATGAGGAAACCACTAGTTATGGATGTAGTATATCTGGTAATGAGGAAACCACTAGTTATGGATGTAGTATATCTGGTAATGAGGAAACCACTAGTTATGGATGTAGTATATCTGTTAATGAGGAAACCACTAGTTATGGATGTAGTATATCTGGTAATGAGGAAACCACTAGTTATGGATGTAGTATATCTGGTAATGAGGGAACCACTAGTTATGGATGTAGTATATCTGTTAATGAGGAAACCACTAGTTATGGATGTAGTATATCTGGTAATGAGGAAACCACTAGTTATGGATGTAGTATATCTGGTAATGAGGGAACCACTAGTTATGGATGTAGTATATCTGGTAATGAGGAAACCACTAGTTATGGATGTAGTATATCTGGTAATGAGGAAACCACTAGTTATGGATGTAGTATATCTGGTAATGAGGAAACCACTAGTTATGGATGTAGTATATCTGGTAATGAGGGAACCACTAGTTATGGAAGTAGTGTATCTGGTAATGAGGAAACCGCTAGTTATGGATGTAGTATATCTAGCTGGAGCAAAACTGGTGAACGAAGATTTTAGTTTTTCACAATGTATTCTGAATATTACAGCACAAGATCAGGAGTGCTACTCAAGGAAACTCACATAAAGCTCTGTGTCTATTTACTAATTCATCACCGTGGGGGAAAACTCAGGGGAGTTCTCATAGGCTGACAGCAAAATTAGCCTCCAGGTTGCTTATAAGTGCATTTCACATTAAATATGGATTATAATTGTAGGGCTCGCTTGAATCATCTGCTTAATATGTTTGTGTTATTGTCGCAAATCAACTGATTTATACTTAAAAAACACTTCAACCAGTAAAATGCTCCTTGGCTTTTCCATCAGCCTGACAATGAGGGTTTGTACACTAAGTGTTTAACAAATTGGTCCATAACATCACCAACAATAACATAGTAGAGGTCCATAACATCACCAACAATAACATAGTAGAGATCCACCCATAACATCACCAACAATAACATAGTAGAGGTCCATAACATCACCACCAATAACATAGTAGAGGTCCACCCATAACATCACCAACAATAACATAGTAGAGGTCCATCCATAACATCACCAACAATAACATAGTAGAGGTCCACCCATAACATCACCACCAATAACATAGTAGAGGTCGACCCAAACATCACCACCAATAACATAGTAGAGGTCCACCCATAACATCACCACCAATAACATAGTAGAGGTCCACCCATAGCATCACCACCAATAACATAGTAGAGGTCCACCCATAACATCACCAACAATAACATAGTAGAGGTCCACCCATAACATCACCAACAATAACATAGTAGAGATCCCCCCATAACATCACCAACAATAACATAGTAGAGCTCCACCCATAACATCACCACCAATAACATAGTAGAGGTCCACCCATAACATCACCAACAATAACATAGTAGAGGTCCATAACATCACCACCAATAACATAGTAGCGGTTCATAACATGACCACCAATAACATAGTAGAGGTCCACCCATAACATCACCACCAATAACATAGTAGAGGTCCACCCATAACATCACCACCAATAACATAGTAGAGGTCCACCCATAACATCACCAACAATAACATAGTAGAGGTCCACCCATAACATCACCAACAATAACATAGTAGAGGTCCATAACATCACCAACAATAACATAGTAGAGGTCCACCCATAACATCACCAACAATAACATAGTAGAGGTCCATAACATCACCAACAATAATATAGTAGAGGTCCACCCATAACATCACCAACAATAACATAGTAGAGCTCCACCCATAACATCAGCACCAATAATATAGTAGAGGTCCACCCATAACATCACCAACAATAACATAGTAGAGGTCCACCCATAACATCACCAACAATAACATAGTAGAGGTTCACCCATAACATCACCAACAATAACATAGTAGAGGTCCATAACATCACCACCAATAACATAGTAGAGGTCCATAACATCACCACCAATAACATAGTAGAGGTCCACCCATAACATCACCAACAATAACATAGTAGAGGTTCATAACATCACCACCAATAACATAGTAGAGGTCCACCCATAACATCACCAACAATAACATAGTAGAGGTTCATAACATCACCAACAATAACATAGTAGAGGTCCACCCATAACATCACCAACAATAACATAGTAGAGGTCCACCCATAACATCACCAACAATAATATAGTAGAGGTCCATAACATCAACACCAATAACATAGTAGAGGTCCACCCATAACATCACCACCAATAACATAGTAGAGGTCCACCCATAACATCACCAACAATAATATAGTAGAGGTCCAACAATAACATCACCAACAATAACATAGTAGAGGTCCACCCATAACATCACCAACAATAACATAGTAGAGGTCCACCCATAACATCACCAACAATAACATAGTAGAGGTCCACCCATAACATCACCAACAATAACATAGTAGAGGTCCACCCATAACATCACCAACAATAACATAGTAGAGGTCCATAACATCACCAACAATAACATAGTAGAGGTCCACCCATAACATCACCAACAATAACATAGTAGAGGTCCACCCATAACATCACCAACAATAACATAGTAGAGGTTCATAACATCACCAACAATAACATAGTAGAGGTCCACCCATAACATCACCAACAATAACATAGTAGAGGTCCATAACATCACCACCAATAATATAGTAGAGGTCCACCCATAACATCACCAACAATAACATAGTAGAGCTCCACCCATAACATCACCACCAATAATATAGTAGAGGTCCACCCATAACATCACCAACAATAACATAGTAGAGGTCCACCCATAACATCACCAACAATAACATAGTAGAGGTCCACCCATAACATCACCAACAATAACATAGTAGAGGTCGACCCAAACATCACCAACAATAACATAGTAGAGATCCCCCCATAACATCACCAACAATAACATAGTAGAGGTCCATAACATCACCACCAATAACATAGTAGAGGTCGACCCAAACATCACCAACAATAACATAGTAGAGATCCCCCCATAACATCACCAACAATAACATAGTAGAGGTCCATAACATCACCACCAATAACATAGTAGAGGTCCACCCATAACATCACCAACAATAACATAGTAGAGGTTCATCCATAACATCACCAACAATAACATAGTAGAGGTTCATAACATCACAAACAATAACATAGTAGAGGTCCACCCATAATATCACCAACAATAACATAGTAGAGGTCCACCCATAACATCACCAACAATAACATAGTAGAGGTCCCCCCATAACATCACCAACAATAACATAGTAGAGGTCCACCCATAACATCACCAACAATAACATAGTAGAGGTCCACCCATAACATCACCAACAATAACATAGTAGAGGCCCATAACATCACCAACAATAACATAGTAGAGGTCCATAACATCACCAACAATAACATAGTAGAGGTCCACCCATAACATCACCAACAATAACATAGTAGAGGTCCATAACATCACCAACAATAACATAGTAGAGGTCCACCCATAACATCACGACCAATAACATAGTAGAGGTCCATAACATCACCAAACAATAACATAGTAGAGGTCCACCCATAACATCACCAACAATAACATAGTAGAGGTCCACCCATAACATCACCAACAATAACATAGTAGAGGTCCACCCATAACATCACCACCAATAACATAGTAGAGGTCCACCCATAACATCACCACCAATAACATAGTAGAGGTCCACCCATAACATCACCACCAATAACATAGTAGAGGTCCATAACATCACCATCAATAACATAGTAGAGGTCCACCCATAACATCACCAACAATAACATAGTAGAGCTCCACCCATAACATCACCACCAATAATATAGTAGAGGTCCACCCATAACATCACCAACAATAACATAGTAGAGGTCCACGCATAACATCACCAACAATAACATAGTAGAGGTCCACCCATAACATCACCACCAATAACATAGTAGAGGTCCACCCATAACATCACCAACAATAACATAGTAGAGGTCCACCCATAACATCACCAACAATAACATAGTAGAGGTCGACCCAAACATCACCAACAATAACATAGTAGAGATCCCCCCATAACATCACCAACAATAACATAGTAGAGGCCCATAACATCACCAACAATAACATAGTAGAGGTCCATAACATCACCACCAATAACATAATAGAGGTCGACCCAAACATCACCAACAATAACATAGTAGAGATCCCCCCATAACATCACAAACAATAACATAGTAGAGGTCCATAACATCACCACCAATAACATAGTAGAGGTCCACCCATAACATCACCAACAATAACATAGTAGAGGTCCACCCATAACATCACCACCAATAACATAGTAGAGGTCCATAACATCACCAACAATAACATAGTAGAGGTTCATCCATAACATCACCAACAATAACATAGTAGAGGTCCATAACATCACCACCAATAACATAGTAGAGGTCCACCCATAACATCACCACCAATAACATAGTAGAGGTCCACCCATAACATCACCAACAATAACATAGTAGAGGTTCATAACATCATCACCAATAACATAGTAGAGGTTCATAACATCACCAACAATAACATAGTAGAGGTCCACCCATAATATCACCAACAATAACATAGTAGAGGTCCACCCATAACATCACCAACAATAACATAGTAGAGGTCCCCCCATAACATCACCAACAATAACATAGTAGAGGTCCACCCATAACATCACCAACAATAACATAGTAGAGGTCCACCCGTAACATCACCAAAAATAACATAGTAGAGGTCCCCCCATAACATCACCAACAAAAACATAGTAGAGGTCCACCCATAACATCACCAACAATAACATAGTAGAGGTCCACCCATAACATCAACACCAATAACATAGTAGAGGTCCACCCATAACATCACCAACAATAACATAGTAGAGGTCCACCCATAACATCACCAACAATAACATAGTAGAGGTCCACCCATAACATCACCACCAATAACATAGTAGAGGTCCATAACATCACCACCAATAACATAGTAGAGGTCCACCCATAACATCACCAACAATAACATAGTAGAGGTTCATAACATCACCACCAATAACATAGTAGAGGTCCATAAGATCACCACCAATAACATAGTAGAGGTCCACCCATAACATCACCAACAATAACATAGTAGAGGTTCATAACATCACCACCAATAACATAGTAGAGGTCCACCCATAACATCACCACAAATAACATAGTAGAGGTCCACCCATAACATCACCAACAATAACATAGTAGAGGTCCACCCATAACATCACCAACAATAACATAGTAGAGGTCCATAACATCACCACCAATAACATAGTAGAGGTCGACCCATAACATCACCACCAATAACATAGTAGAGCTCCACCCATAACATCACCAACAATAACATAGTAGAGGTCCACCCATAACATCACCAACAATAACATAGTAGAGGTCCACCCATAGCATCACCAACAATAACATAGTAGAGGTCCCCCCATAACATCACCAACAATAACATAGTAGAGGTCCCCCCATAACATCACCACCAATAACATAGTAGAGATCCCCCCATAACATCACCACCAATAACATAGTAGAGGTCCACCCATAACATCACCACCAATAACATAGTAGAGGTCCACCCATAACATCACCAACAATAACATAGTAGAGATTCATAACATCACCACCAATAACATAGTAGAGGTCCACCCATAACATCACCACCAATAACATAGTAGAGGTCCATAACATCACCAACAATAACATAGTAGAGGTTCATCCATAACATCACCAACAATAACATAGTAGAGGTCCATAACATCACCACCAATAACATAGTAGAGGTCCACCCATAACATCACCACCAATAACATAGTAGAGGTCCACCCATAACATAACCAACAATAAAATAGTAGAGATCCCCCCATAACATCACCAACAATAACATAGTAGAGGTTCATAACATCATCACCAATAACATAGTAGAGGTTCATAACATCACCAACAATAACATAGTAGAGGTCCACCCATAATATAACCAACAATAACATAGTAGAGGTCCACCCATAACATCACCAACAATAACATAGTAGAGGTCCCCCCATAACATCACCAACAATAACATAGTAGAGGTCCACCCATAACATCACCAACAATAACATAGTAGAGGCCCATAACATCACCAACAATAACATAGTAGAGGTCCATAACATCACCAACAATAACATAGTAGAGGTCCACCCATAACATCACCAACAATAACATAGTAGAGGTCCACCCATAACATCACCAACAATAACATAGTAGAGGCCCATAACATCACCAACAATAACATAGTAGAGGTCCATAACATCACCAACAATAACATAGAAGAGGTCCACCCATAACATCACCAACAATAACATAGTAGAGGTCCACCCATAACATCACCAACAATAACATAGTAGAGGTCCACCCGTAACATCACCAACAATAACATAGTAGAGGTCCCCCCATAACATCACCAACAAAAACATAGTAGAGGTCCCCCCATAACATCAACACCAATAACATAGTAGAGGTCCACCCATAACATCACCAACAATAACATAGTAGAGGTCCATAACATCACCACCAATAACATAGTAGAGGTCCACCCATAACATCACCACCAATAACATAGTAGAGGTCCACCCATAACATCACCAACAATAACATAGTAGAGGTTCATAACATCACCACCAATAACATAGTAGAGGTCCATAACATCACCACCAATAACATAGTAGAGGTCCACCCATAACATCACCAACAATAACATAGTAGAGATTCATAACATCACCACCAATAACATAGTAGAGGTCCACCCATAACATCACCAACAATAACATAGTAGAGGTCCACCCATAACATCACCAACAATAACATAGTAGAGGTCCACCCATAACATCACCAACAATAACAAAGTAGAGGTCCATAACATCACCACCAATAACATAGTAGAGGTCGACCCATAACATCACCACCAATAACATAGTAGAGCTCCACCCATAACATCACCAACAATAACATAGTAGAGGTCCACCCATAACATCACCAACAATAACATAGTAGAGGTCCACCCATAGCATCACCAACAATAACATAGTAGAGGTCCCCCATAACATCACCAACAATAACATAGTAGAGGTCCCCCCATAACATCACCAACAATAACATAGTAGAGATCCCCCCCATAACATCACCACCAATAACATAGTAGAGGTCCACCCATAACATCACCACCAATAACATAGTAGAGGTCCACCCATAACATCACCAACAATAACATAGTAGAGATTCATAACATCACCACCAATAACATAGTAGAGGTCCACCCATAACATCACCAACAATAACATAGTAGAGGTCCACCCATAACATCACCAACAATAACATAGTAGAGGTCCATAACATCACCACCAATAACATAGTAGAGGTCCACCCATAACATCACCAACAATAACATAGTAGAGGTCCACCCATAACATCACCACCAATAACATAGTAGAGGTCCACCCATAACATCACCAACAATAACATAGTAGAGGTCCATAACATCACCACCAATAACATAGTAGAGGTCCACCCATAACATCACCAACAATAACATAGTAGAGGTCCATAACATCACCACCAATAACATAGTAGAGGTCCACCCATAACATCACCAACAATAACATAGTAGAGGTTCATAACATCACCACCAATAACATAGTAGAGGTCCATAACATCACCACCAATAACATAGTAGAGGTCCACCCATAACATCACCAACAATAACATAGTAGAGGTTCATAACATCACCACCAATAACATAGTAGAGGTCCACCCATAACATCACCAACAATAACATAGTAGAGGTCCACCCATAACATCACCAACAATAACATAGTAGAGGTCCACCCATAACATCACCAACAATAACATAGTAGAGGTTCATAACATCATCACCAATAACATAGTAGAGGTTCATAACATCACCAACAATAACATAGTAGAGGTCCACCCATAATATAACCAACAATAACATAGTAGAGGTCCACCCATAACATCACCAACAATAACATAGTAGAGGTCCCCCCATAACATCACCAACAATAACATAGTAGAGGTCCACCCATAACATCACCAACAATAACATAGTAGAGGCCCATAACATCACCAACAATAACATAGTAGAGGTCCATAACATCACCAACAATAACATAGTAGAGGTCCACCCATAACATCACCAACAATAACATAGTAGAGGTCCACCCATAACATCACCAACAATAACATAGTAGAGGTCCCCCCATAACATCACCAACAATAACATAGTAGAGGTCCACCCATAACATCACCAACAATAACATAGTAGAGGCCCATAACATCACCAACAATAACATAGTAGAGGTCCATAACATCACCAACAATAACATAGAAGAGGTCCACCCATAACATCACCAACAATAACATAGTAGAGGTCCACCCATAACATCACCAACAATAACATAGTAGAGGTCCACCCGTAACATCACCAACAATAACATAGTAGAGGTCCCCCCATAACATCACCAACAAAAACATAGTAGAGGTCCCCCCATAACATCAACACCAATAACATAGTAGAGGTCCACCCATAACATCACCAACAATAACATAGTAGAGGTCCATAACATCACCACCAATAACATAGTAGAGGTCCACCCATAACATGACCACCAATAACATAGTAGAGGTCCATAACATCACCACCAATAACATAGTAGAGGTCCACCCATAACATCACCAACAATAACATAGTAGAGGTTCATAACATCACCACCAATAACATAGTAGAGGTCCATAACATCACCACCAATAACATAGTAGAGGTCCACCCATAACATCACCAACAATAACATAGTAGAGATTCATAACATCACCACCAATAACATAGTAGAGGTCCACCCATAACATCACCAACAATAACATAGTAGAGGTCCACCCATAACATCACCAACAATAACATAGTAGAGGTCCACCCATAACATCACCAACAATAACATAGTAGAGGTCCATAACATCACCACCAATAACATAGTAGAGGTCGACCCATAACATCACCACCAATAACATAGTAGAGCTCCACCCATAACATCACCAACAATAACATAGTAGAGGTCCACCCATAACATCACCAACAATAACATAGTAGAGGTCCACCCATAGCATCACCAACAATAACATAGTAGAGGTCCCCCATAACATCACCAACAATAACATAGTAGAGGTCCCCCCATAACATCACCAACAATAACATAGTAGAGATCCCCCCATAACATCACCACCAATAACATAGTAGAGGTCCACCCATAACATCACCACCAATAACATAGTAGAGGTCCACCCATAACATCACCAACAATAACATAGTAGAGATTCATAACATCACCACCAATAACATAGTAGAGGTCCACCCATAACATCACCAACAATAACATAGTAGAGGTCCACCCATAACATCACCAACAATAACATAGTAGAGGTCCATAACATCACCACCAATAACATAGTAGAGGTCCACCCATAACATCACCAACAATAACATAGTAGAGGTCCACCCATAACATCACCACCAATAACATAGTAGAGGTCCACCCATAACATCACCAACAATAACATAGTAGAGGTCCATAACATCACCACCAATAACATAGTAGAGGTCCACCCATAACATCACCAACAATAACATAGTAGAGGTCCATAACATCACCACCAATAACATAGTAGAGGTCCACCCATAACATCACCAACAATAACATAGTAGAGGTTCATAACATCACCACCAATAACATAGTAGAGGTCCATAACATCACCACCAATAACATAGTAGAGGTCCACCCATAACATCACCAACAATAACATAGTAGAGGTTCATAACATCACCACCAATAACATAGTAGAGGTCCACCCATAACATCACCAACAATAACATAGTAGAGGTCCACCCATAACATCACCAACAATAACATAGTAGAGGTCCACCCATAACATCACCAACAATAACATAGTAGAGGTCCATAACATCACCACCAATAACATAGTAGAGGTCGACCCATAACATCACCACCAATAACATAGTAGAGCTCCACCCATAACATCACCAACAATAACATAGTAGAGGTCCACCCATAACATCACCAACAATAACATAGTAGAGGTCCCCCCATAACATCACCAACAATAACATAGTAGAGGTCCCCCCATAACATCACCAACAATAACATAGTAGAGATCCCCCCATAACATCACCACCAATAACATAGTAGAGGTCCACCCATAACATCACCACCAATAACATAGTAGAGGTCCACCCATAACATCACCAACAATAACATAGTAGAGATTCATAACATCACCACCAATAACATAGTAGAGGTCCACCCATAACATCACCAACAATAACATAGTAGAGGTCCACCCATAACATCACCAACAATAACATAGTAGAGGTCCATAACATCACCACCAATAACATAGTAGAGGTCCACCCATAACATCACCAACAATAACATAGTAGAGGTCCACCCATAACATCACCAACAATAACATAGTAGAGGTCCACCCATAACATCACCAACAGTAACATAGTAGATGTCCATAACATCACCACCAATAACATAGTAGAGGTCCATAACATCACCAACAATAACATAGTAGAGGTCCACCCATAACATCACCACCAATAACATAGTAGAGGTCCACCCATAACATCACCACCAATAACATAGTAGAGGTCCACCCATAACATCACCAACAATAACATAGTAGAGGTCCACCCATAACATCACCACCAATAACATAGTAGAGGTCCACCCATAACATCACCACCAATAACATAGTAGAGGTCCACCCATAACATCACCACCAATAACATAGTAGAGGTCCACCCATAACATCACCACCAATAACATAGTAGAGGTCCACCCATAACATCACCAACAGTAACATAGTAGAGGTCCATAACATCACCACCAATAACATAGTAGAGGTCCCCCATAACATCACCACCAATAACATAGTAGAGGTCCACCCATAATATCACCAACAATAACATAGTAGAGGTCCATAACATCACCACCAATAACATAGTAGAGGTCCACCCATAACATCACCAACAATAACATAGTAGAGGTCCATAACATCACCACCAATAACATATTAGAGGTCCATAACATCACCAACAATAACATAGTAGAGGTCCACCCATAACATCACCAACAATAACATAGTAGAGGTTGGCCGATTATGATTTTTCAACGCCGATACCGATTATTGGACGATTTTATATATATATTTGTAATAATGACAACTACAACAATACTGAATGAACACATTTATTTTAACTTAATATAATACATAAATAAAATCTATTTAGTCTCAAATAAATAATGAAACATGTTCCATTTGGTTTAAATAAATAATGAAACATGTTCCATTTGGTTTATATAAATAATGAAACATGTTCCATTTGGTTTAAATAATGCAAAAACACTGTTGGAGAAGAAAGTAAAAGTGCAATATGAGCCATGTAAAAAAGCTTTTAACATATAACTATTTCTCTCTATATCATTTGAAATTCATATACATTTTTATTTATTTATATATTTTCTTACCTTTAGTGGGTTAACTGCCTGTTCAGGGGCAGAACGACAGATTTGTACCTTGTCATCTCGGGGATTTGAACTTGCAACCTTTCAGTTACTAGTCCAACGTTCTAACCACTAGGCTACCCTGCCGCCCAGAATGTTCTTATAGGCACTTTAGTATTGCCAGCCTAATCTTGGGAGTTGACAGGCTTGAAGTCATAAACAGAGCTGTGCTTCAAGCATTGCGAAGAGCTACTGGCAAACGCAGGAAAGTGCTGTTTGAATGAATGTTTAAATGAATGCTTACAAGCCTGCTGCTGCCTACCACCGCTCAGTCAGACTGCTCTATCAAATATCAAATCATAGACTTAATTATAATATAATAAACACAGAAATACGAGCCTTAGGTCATATTCAATTTAATATCGCTCTTCACCGAGCCCAGGAAGGGGTGGAGCCAAACAGGTGTTGTACCTCGTTTCCCTCCTTCAGGGAACAGTAATTATAGTCATAAAGTTACACTCCCTTTCAGTCGGTCAACTTCGGTACAACATACTATGGGGAAATACAATCATTCCCCATGCCGACCCAAACGGATACTAAATGAAACGGCCCCTGGCAGACCACCCAGACCTTACCCCGCAAGATGCGTCAGTTCTGTCAATTTATTCATTTTATTTTGTTTGAAACACTCCTGTCAATGTTGAGTAAGGACCCACACCTGATTACACATATAGAAGTAGGACTAGTCTACCTGGCCTGTGTGCAAATATAGGCCTATAAATCTGCCCATTTGGGGATGTCTGATAGTATTTCTGATTGTCTTAATGCACCACCACTAATGAGTTGTGGAGCTTCTCAAAGTAATTTTTTCTTCACCTCAAACAGCAAGTAAACAAAGTCTTCCTAAAATCAATTGCAAATGACAATAGTTCCTCAAAGTATTTTCGTAAAATATTTCCACTTGGCACCAAAGGGAAAAACTGTATTGTGCTGATCCAGTGGAAATGTCAAAATACCTGATTACTTCTTATCCCTTTCACAAATAGCCTACAGCTGCGTCTGTCCCAAACTCACTGGTGGGAAACTGAGGGCCCAGAATATTTTATACTGTGTTTCAAGTTCGTTATAGACAGGCCATGTGATTTATAGGATATTTATTTGCAATTTTTATTTGTTGGCTTTATGTAGGGAATTTTTACATAGTTGGCAATAACAGTAAAAGTTCCTTTTAGATTTGTATAATTTTGATTTAGATAGAATGTAGATTAATCACAGACAATGATTTTGAGATACTATTATAAATGAAATTAAACTGTTCCATGAAAATGTGCATATGAAAATCATAACTGGCACGCAGATCGGTAGAAATAGTCAGATAAATTTGCACTCCAAATGTAGGTTGCTGACTGCTTGTGTAGCCTATTACCAGCAACGTCAGAATTTATGAAGGCCAGCAGGAGGTGGTGGTTCAGGAAGAGTTTTTTCTCTTCTGGTTAGGCAATATTGATGTAATGGCATGAAAATAAATTGGCTGAATATTATACAATGACTTATCAACAGCTCTAACAATTTGACCCCCACAGGAAATCTACACTGGCAGTTATATAATATACTATATAGCCTAGTAACCTGGTTAAACTATCATTATGACATCATGGATGAATTCTAGAATATACTATATAGCCTAGAAACCTGGTTAAACTATCATTATGACATCATGGATGGCCAGTCTTTGTATTGATAGGGCAGTGAATTCAGGGGGTAGCCCTGAGCTGAACTCAAACCTGGGTCCAGTGACTGTCAAGCCAACACCTTATAACTGTTATGCCAAGATGTCTGAACTTCTTGACGAGGTCCCTATGAATGTGAGAGTGGTTACATTTCTCCAGCTCCCATCCCTCAGCTGTTCACCAAACCAAGTCTCAGGGCAGCCATTTTGTTGCTGTTTAAATACTAGGTTGCCACTTTAAAAAAGCCACACAACAATCAACCAATCAATCTGCAGTTGAAACAATAACAAAGCTGTAATTCCACCACTGTTTTGGTTATAAGATGATGGATGGGTCTGGAGAAATGTAACTACTCTCAAATTCATAGACAGACCTATGGATGCAAGGACTGACCATCCATGATAAAAACAATATAGTTTTAACCATGTTGAGGACATGCAGTGTTGATTTACATTGTTTCTAGACATTGGAGTAAAGAAAGCTTATTTGGGGTTCTGATGTGGTACAACAGTTGAACTAAGCTCATGAGGCATGTGTTATATTCTTCAAGAATCAATGGCTATAAATAAATCATTTAAAAAGTCTAAATATGGATGTAGCTTTTGCATATTTCCGCTTTAACACCACACATCAGTTCAACAACTGCAGAGTTTGTGCCTCTGTATTTAAGACAGTACTTACTAGTGTTAATCAGGGAACGGTTTCTCAAAACCATCTTATTGCTAAGTTCACCGTTAGAACCATTGGACGCCTTAAGATGCGTTTGGGAAACAGGGCCCAGATGTCCAGTTTCCTCCTCTTCTTCCACCTCCTTTTTGGATGTAACAGTGATCTCCTCCTCTGCCTCTTTCACTCCATAAACTGCATCCTCCTCTTCTTTTACTGTAACATCCTCCTCCTCTTTCACTCTGAACGCGTCTTCCTCTTCTTTCACTGTAACGTCTTTATCTTCTTCTTTCACTGTAACAGCTTCACCCTCTACTTCTTTTTTTACTGCAACATCCTCCTCTTCCTCCTCCTCTTTGACGAGAGTTTCTTGCTCCGTCCAGCAGACCTCATCTTCTTTAGCAGGAGGAGAGTAGCTTAGTGAACTCATGTTCGGGAATGCTAGCTAGCTATGCTAATGCTAACTTAACCAGCCCGCTAGCTGACTAATAACAACAACACCGTAAATATGAAATTAAAACGGATAACTAACTAGACGACAGAAGTGGGTTTTAAACACAGTGGCTAATATACACTAAAGCGTCTAAAGAGCTTTATTGGTTCGGCTATTTTGTCTAGCAAGCCACCGAGGAGACGAACTGTTGCTGCTGTTGAAAGAAGAGTTCCGTCCACTACATTATACGTCACACCAACAGCATCGCCTTAAAGCCCCACATGATGTATTGTTACACCATGTAGGAGCAGTATAGACCTAGTCTGTTCATTATATACATCTACATGATGTATTATTACACCATGTAGGAGCAGTATAGACCTAGTCTGTTCATTATATATATCTACATGATGTATTGTTACACCATGTAGCAGCAGTATAGACCTAGTCTGTTCATTATATACATCTACATGATGTATTGTTACACCATGTAGGAGCAGTATAGACCTAGTCTGTTCATTATATACATCTACATGATGTATTGTTACACCATGTAGGAGCAGTATAGACCTAGTCTGTTCATTATATACATCTACATGATGTATTGTTACACCATGTAGGAGCAGTATAGACCTAGTCTGTTCATTATATACATCTACATGATGTATTGTTACACCATGTAGGAGCAGTATAGACCTAGTCTGTTCATTATATACATCTACATGATGTATTGTTACACCATGTAGGAGCAGTATAGACCTAGTCTGTTCATTATATACATCTACATGATGTATTGTTACACCACGTAGGAGCAGTATAGACCTAGTCTGTTCATTATATACATCTACATGATGTATTGTTACACCACGTAGGAGCAGTATAGACCTAGTCTGTTCATTATATACATCTACATGATGTATTGTTACACCACGTAGGAGCAGTATAGACCTAGTCTGTTCATTATATACATCTACATGATGTATTGTTACACCACGTAGGAGCAGTATAGACCTAGTCTGTTCATTATATACATCTACATGATGTATTGTTACACCACGTAGGAGCAGTATAGACCTAGTCTGTTCATTATATACATCTACATGATGTATTGTTACACCATGTAGGAGCATAATAGACCGACAGTAGCTGGCTACTTATTTAGATTTAGTTTGACTGAATGAAACTACCTTAAAAATGTGCTGTAATAAACATGTTTTATTCTCACTAATCAATCACCACATTCCTGTCTTTGTATGTCTCAATAGTATTATTTAATTAAATCCATGTAAAATAATCTTTGTCTGAAAATAAAATCTGATCCTCAACTGCGTTTCCCTCCAGTCAGCAGACGGCGATGTGGGTCTTTCAGGCGATGCTGCAGCGTGACGTATAATCTAGTGGACGGTTCTTCATAAACAGCTCGTCAACCACCTCGGTAGCTTGCTAGCCAACATAGCCGAAAGATTCAAGCTGTTTATACGCTTTCGGTCTATATTAGCTACTGTGTTTTAGACACACTTCTGTCGTATCTACTTGTTAACCTATTTAATTTAATATTACGTTATTTTTTATTAGTCAGCTATAGTAGCTGGCTGGTTAAGTTAGCATTAGCCTAGTCGCTAATGATAGCTAGCTAGCTAACATCCCCGAACATGAGCTCCCTAAACTACTCCCCTCCTGTTAAAGACGAGGAGGTCTGCTGGACGGAGAAAGAAGCTCTGGGGCTGAACATTGTCGTGAAAGAGGAGAAGGAAGAGGAGGATGTTACAGTAAAACAAGAAGTAGAGGGTGAGGCTGTTACAGTGAAAGATGAAGAGAAAGACGTTTCAGTTAAACAAGAGGAAGAAGAGGATGATGCTGTTTTTGGAGTGAAGAAGGAAGGAGAGATTACTGTCACATTGAAAGATGAAGAGGAGGAGACAGGAGATCTGATTAACACCAGTAAGTACCGCCTTCAATTAGTTTTTAACTTTGGATATTCGGAGTTGGCTCGTCAATACCTCTTCAACGGAGGGTCCTGGGATGATGACTGATATGTCTAGAATCAGACGACGTAGAGAACAAGCTACCCCTTGTTTTCTCTGTTCCGTTTCCAAAAAGTGACTTAACATATATATTTGAGAAGGGTCTATCTGCTGACCACAGACTGGGGGGCCACGGCATGTAGTGATTTTAATGTAGTGATGTTTTACTACACACCGTGCCCCCCAATAGAGCCATGTGAGAGTTGGGTTGGCTACACCAAAGATTATGGATATACTGACAAGATGTCTCTCCGTCCTGACAAGGGGAGTCGTTGTCCACAAAGCTGCACTGTGGGTTGTCTATCTCCCACCTATCCTGTCTTTGGATTGGTGGATACATCTTATTATTGTAATCTATTGTTTATATTCTATGAGGGTTGTTGACGTCAACCGCCTGTATTCAATGGAGAGAGATGCTAAGCTACTAGCATGAATATGCATAGCGATCTGGAGACAACTCCTATAGTGTTTTATCAAAGTTGTCGGTATGTCACGTGTCCACATAACAACTTAATCATTACTAAACTTCTGTTGGATCAAGTAAACCTCACGTAGCAAATAAGCCATTCATTTTGTTGTTGGCCAAATTCTACACTTTCCACATTGGGTTGATAATTGTTTCCACTTGGATACAACCTACTGTAACCTACTGGCATGACCTAGAGAGTTACAACCTACTGTAACCTACTGGCATGACCTAGAGAGATACAACCTACTGTAACCTACTGGCATGACCTAGAGAGATACAACCTACTGTAACCTACTGGCATGACCTAGAGAGATACAACCTACTGTAACCTACTGGCATGACCTAGAGAGATGCAACCTACTGTAACCTACTGGCATGACCTAGAGAGATACAACCTACTGTAGCCTACTGGCATGACCTAGAGAGATACAACCTACTGTAGCCTACTGGCATGACCTAGAGAGTTACAACCTACTGTAACCTACTGGCATGACCTAGAGAGATACAACCTACTGTAACCTACTGGCATGACCTAGAGAGATACAACCTACTGTAGCCTACTGACATGACCTAGAGAGTTACAACCTACTGTAACCTACTGGCATGACCTAGAGATACAACCTACTGGCATGACCTAGAGAGTTACAACCTACTGTAGCCTACTGGCATGACCAAGAGTTACAACCTACTGTAACCTACTGGCATGACCTAGAGAGTTACAACCTACTGTAGCCTACTGGCATGACCTAGAGAGTTACAACCTACTGTAACCTACTGGCATGACCTAGAGAGTTACAACCTACTGTAACCTACTGGCATGACCTAGAGAGATACAACCTACTGTAGTCTACTGGCATTACCTAGAAAGTTACAACCTACTGTAACCTACTGGCATGACCTAGAGAGTTACAACCTACTGTAGCCTACTGGCATGACTTAGAGAGTTACAACCTACTGTAACCTACTGGCATGACCTAGAGAGTTACAACCTACTGTAACCTACTGGCATGACCTAGAGAGTTACAACCCACTAACCTACTGGCATGACCTAGAGAGATACAACCTACTGTAACCTACTGGCATGACCTAGAGAGTTACAACCTACTGTACCCTACTGGCATGACCTAGAGAGTTACAACCTACTTTAACCTACTGGCATGACCTAGAGAGTTACAACCTACTGTAACCTACTGGCATGACCTAGAGAGATACAACCTACTGTAGTCTACTGGCATGACCTAGAGAGTTACAACCTACTGTAACCTACTGGCATGACATAGAGAGGTACAACCTACTGTAACCTACTGACATGACCTAGAGAGTTACAACCTACTGTAACCTACTGGCATGACCTAGAGAGTTACAACCCACTAACCTACTGGCATGACCTAGAGAGATACAAACTACTGTAACCTACTGGCATGACCTAGAGAGTTACAACCTACTGTAACCTACTGGCATGACCTAGAGAGTTACAACCTACTGTAACCTACTGGCATGACCTAGAGAGATACAACCTACTGTAGTCTACTGGCATGACCTAGAGAGTTACAACCTACTGTAACTACTGGCATGACCTAGAGAGGTACAACCTACTGTAACCTACTGGCATGACCTAGAGAGTTACAACCTACTGTAACCTACTGGCATGACCTAGAGAGTTACAACCTACTGTAACCTACTGGCATGACCTAGAGAGTTACAACCTACTGTAGCCTACTGGCATGACCTAGAGAGTTACAACCCACTGTAACCTACTGGCATGACCTAGAGAGTTACAACCTACTGGCATGACCTAGAGAGTTACAACCTACTGTAACCTACTGGCATGACCTAGAGTGTTACAACCTACTGTAGCCTTTAGGCATGACCTAGAGTCTTACAACCTACTGTAACCTACTGGCATGACCTAGAGAGTTACAACCTTCTGTAACCTACTGGCATGACCTAGAGAGATAAAACCTACTGTAACCTACTGGCATGACCTAGAGAGTTACAACCTACTGTAGCCTACTGGCATGACCTAGAGATACAACCTACTGTAACCTACTGGCATGACCTAGAGAGATACAACCTACTGTGGCCTACTGGCATGACCTAGAGAGTTACAACCTACTGTAACTACTGGCATGACCTGGAGAGATACAACCAACTGGCATGACCTAGAGAGTTACAACCTACTGTAACCTACTGGCATGACATAGAGAGTTACAACCCACTAACCTACTGGCATGACCTAGAGAGATACAACCTACTGTAACCTACTGGCATGACCTAGAGAGTTACAACCTACTGTACCCTACTGGCATGACCTAGAGAGTTACAACCTACTTTAACCTACTGGCATGACCTAGAGAGTTACAACCTACTGTAACCTACTGGCATGACCTAGAGAGATACAACCTACTGTAGTCTACTGGCATGACCTAGAGAGTTACAACCTACTGTAACCTACTGGCATGACCTAGAGAGGTACAACCTACTGTAACCTACTGGCATGACCTAGAGAGTTACAACCTACTGTAACCTACTGGCATGACCTAGAGAGTTACAACCTACTGTACCCTACTGGCATGACCTAGAGAGTTACAACCTACTGTAACCTACTGGCATGACCTAGAGAGTTACAACCTACTGTAACCTACTGGCATGACCTAGAGAGATACAACCTACTGTGGTCTACTGGCATGACCTAGAGAGTTACAACCTACTGTAACTACTGGCATGACCTAGAGAGGTACAACCTACTGTAACCTACTGGCATGACCTAGAGAGTTACAACCTACTGTAACCTACTGGCATGACCTAGAGAGTTACAACCTACTGTAACCTACTGGCATGACCTAGAGAGTTACAACCTACTGTAGCCTACTGGCATGACCTAGAGAGTTACAACCCACTGTAACCTACTGGCATGACCTAGAGAGTTACAACCTACTGGCATGACCTAGAGATACAACCTACTGTAACCTACTGGCATGACCTATAGTGTTACAACCTACTGTAGCCTTTAGGCATGACCTAGAGTCTTACAACCTACTGTAACCTACTGGCATGACCTAGAGAGTTACAACCTTCTGTAACCTACTGGCATGACCTAGAGAGATAAAACCTACTGTAACCTACTGGCATGACCTAGAGAGTTACAACCTACTGTAGCCTACTGGCATGACCTAGAGATACAACCTACTGTAACCTACTGGCATGACCTAGAGAGATACAACCTACTGTGGCCTACTGGCATGACCTAGAGAGTTACAACCTACTGTAACCTACTGGCATGACCTAGAGAGTTACAACCTACTGTAACCTACTGGCATGACCTAGAGAGTTACAACCTACTGTAACTACTGGCATGACCTGGAGAGATACAACCAACTGGCATGACCTAGAGAGTTACAACCTACTGTAACCTACTGGCATGACCTAGAGAGTTACAACCTACTGTAACCTACTGGCATGACCTAGAGAGTTCCAACCTACTGTAACCTACTGTCATGACCTAGAGAGTTACAACCTACTGTAACCTACTGTCATGACCTAGAGAGTTACAACCTACTGTGGTCTACTGGCATGACCTACAGAGCTACAACCTACTGTGGCCTACTGGCATGACCTACAGAGCTACAACCTACTGTAACCTACTGGCATGACCTAGAGAGATACAACCTACTGTGGCCTACTGGCATGACCTAGAGAGATACAACCTACTGTAACCTACTGGCATGACCTACAGAGATAAAACCTACCCTAACCTACTGGCATGACCTAGAGAGTTACAACCTACTGTAACCTACTGGCATGACCTAGAGAGATACAACCTACTGTGGCCTACTGGCATGACCTAGAGAGCTACAACCTACTGTGGCCTACTGGCATGACCTACAGAGGTACAACCTACTGTAACCTACTGGCATGACCTAGAGAGTTACAACCTACTGTAACCTACTGGCATGGCCTAGAGAGTTACAACCTACTGTAGCCTACTGGCATGACCTAGATAGTTACAACCTACTGTAGCCTACTGGCATGACCTAGAGAGATACAACCTACTGTAACCTACTGGCATGACTCAGAGAGATACAACCTACTGTAGCCTACTGGCATGACCTAGAGAGTTACAACCTACTGTGGCCTACTGGCATGACCTAGAGAGTTACAACCTACTGTAACCTACTGGCATGACCTAGAGAGATACAACCTACTGTAACCTACTGTCATGACCTAGAGAGATACAACCTACTGTAACCTACTGGCATGACCTAGAGAGATACAACCTACTGTAACCTACTGGCATGACCTAGAGAGTTACAACCTACTGTAGCCTACTGGCATGACCTAGAGAGTTACAACCTACTGTAACCTACTGGCATGACCTAGAGAGTTACAACCCACTAACCTACTGGCATGACCTAGAGAGTTACAACCTACTGTAACCTACTGGCATGACCTAGAGAGTTACAACCTACTGTAGCCTACTGGCATGACCTAGAGAGTTACAACCCACTGTAACCTACTGGCATGACCTAGAGAGTTACAACCTACTGGCATGACCTAGAGATACAACCTACTGTAACCTACTGGCATGACCTAGAGTGTTACAACCTACTGTAGCCTTTAGGCATGACCTAGAGTCTTACAACCTACTGTAACCTACTGGCATGACCTAGAGAGTTACAACCTTCTGTAACCTACTGGCATGACCTAGAGAGATAAAACCTACTGTAACCTACTGGCATGACCTAGAGAGTTACAACCTACTGTAGCCTACTGGCATGACCTAGAGATACAACCTACTGTAACCTACTGGCATGACCTAGAGAGATACAACCTACTGTGGCCTACTGGCATGACCTAGAGAGTTACAACCTACTGTAACCTACTGGCATGACCTAGAGAGTTACAACCTACTGTAACCTACTGGCATGACCTAGAGAGTTACAACCTACTGTAACTACTGGCATGACCTGGAGAGATACAACCAACTGGCATGACCTAGAGAGTTACAACCTACTGTAACCTACTGGCATGACCTAGAGAGTTACAACCTACTGTAACCTACTGGCATGACCTAGAGAGTTCCAACCTACTGTAACCTACTGTCATGACCTAGAGAGTTACAACCTACTGTAACCTACTGTCATGACCTAGAGAGTTACAACCTACTGTGGTCTACTGGCATGACCTACAGAGCTACAACCTACTGTGGCCTACTGGCATGACCTACAGAGCTACAACCTACTGTAACCTACTGGCATGACCTAGATAGATACAACCTACTGTGGCCTACTGGCATGACCTAGAGAGATACAACCTACTGTAACCTACTGGCATGACCTACAGAGATAAAACCTACTGTAACCTACTGGCATGACCTAGAGAGTTACAACCTACTGTAACCTACTGGCATGACCTAGAGAGATACAACCTACTGTGGCCTACTGGCATGACCTAGAGAGCTACAACCTACTGTGGCCTACTGGCATGACCTACAGAGGTACAACCTACTGTAACCTACTGGCATGACCTAGAGAGTTACAACCTACTGTAACCTACTGGCATGGCCTAGAGAGTTACAACCTACTGTAGCCTACTGGCATGACCTAGATAGTTACAACCTACTGTAGCCTACTGGCATGACCTAGAGAGTTACAACCTACTGTAACCTACTGGCATGACCTAGAGATATACAACCTACTGGCATGACCTAGAGAGTTACAACCTACTGTAACTACTGGCATGACCTGGAGAGATACAACCAACTGGCATGACCTAGAGAGTTACAACCTACTGTAACCTACTGGCATGACCTAGAGAGTTACAACCTACTGTAACCTACTGGCATGACCTAGAGAGTTCCAACCTACTGTAACCTACTGTCATGACCTAGAGAGTTACAACCTACTGTAACCTACTGTCATGACCTAGAGAGTTACAACCTACTGTGGTCTACTGGCATGACCTACAGAGCTACAACCTACTGTGGCCTACTGGCATGACCTACAGAGCTACAACCTAATGTAACCTACTGGCATGACCTAGAGAGATACAACCTACTGTGGCCTACTGGCATGACCTAGAGAGATACAACCTACTGTAACCTACTGGCATGACCTACAGAGATAAAACCTACTGTAACCTACTGGCATGACCTAGAGAGTTACAACCTACTGTAACCTACTGGCATGACCTAGAGAGATACAACCTACTGTGGCCTACTGGCATGACCTAGAGAGCTACAACCTACTGTGGCCTACTGGCATGACCTACAGAGGTACAACCTACTGTAACCTACTGGCATGACCTAGAGAGTTACAACCTACTGTAACCTACTGGCATGGCCTAGAGAGTTACAACCTACTGTAGCCTACTGGCATGACCTAGATAGTTACAACCTACTGTAGCCTACTGGCATGACCTAGAGAGATACAACCTACTGTAACCTACTGGCATGACTCAGAGAGATACAACCTACTGTAGCCTACTGGCATGACCTAGAGAGTTACAACCTACTGTGGCCTACTGGCATGACCTAGAGAGTTACAACCTACTGTAACCTACTGGCATGACCTAGAGAGATACAACCTACTGTAACCTACTGTCATGACCTAGAGAGATACAACCTACTGTAACCTACTGGCATGACCTAGAGAGATACAACCTACTGTAGCCTACTGGCATGACCTAGAGAGTTACAACCTACTGTAGCCTACTGGCATGACCTAGAGAGTTACAACCTACTGTAGCCTACTGGCATGACCTAGAGAGTTACAACCTACTGTAGCCTACTGGCATGACCTAGAGAGTTACAACCTACTGTAGCCTACTGGCATGACCTAGAGAGTTACAACCTACTGTAGCCTACTGGCATGACCTAGAGAGTTACAACCTACTGTAGCCTACTGGCATGACCTAGAGATACAACCTACTGTAACCTACTGGCATGACCTAGAGATATACAACCTACTGTGGCCTAATGGCATGACCTAGAGAGTTACAACCTACTGTAACCTACTGGCATGACCTAGAGAGTTACAACCTACTGTAACCTACTGGCATGACCTAGAGAGTTACAACCTACTGTAACTACTGGCATGACCTGGAGAGATACAACCAACTGGCATGACCTAGAGAGTTACAACCTACTGTAACCTACTGTCATGACCTAGAGAGTTACAACCTACTGTGGTCTACTGGCATGACCTACAGAGCTACAACCTACTGTGGCCTACTGGCATGACCTACAGAGCTACAACCTACTGTAACCTACTGGCATGACCTAGAGAGATACAACCTACTGTGGCCTACTGGCATGACCTAGAGAGATACAACCTACTGTAACCTACTGGCATGACCTACAGAGATAAAACCTACTGTAACCTACTGGCATGACCTAGAGAGTTACAACCTACTGTAACCTACTGGCATGACCTAGAGAGATACAACCTACTGTGGCCTACTGGCATGACCTAGAGAGCTACAACCTACTGTGGCCTACTGGCATGACCTAGAGAGTTACAACCTACTGTAACCTACTGGCATGACCTAGAGAGAGAGAACCTACTGTAGTCTACTGGCATGACCTAGAGAGATACAACCTACTGGCATGACCTAGAGAGTTACAACCAACTGTAACCTACTGACATGACCTAGAGAGTTACAACCAACTGTAACCTACTGACATGACCTAGATAGTTACAACCTACTGTAGCCTACTGGCATGACCTAGAGAGATACAACCTACTGTAACCTACTGGCATGACCTAGAGAGTTACAACCTACTGTAGCCTACTGGCATGACCTAGAGAGTTACAACCTACTGTATCTACTGGCATGTCCTAGAGAGATACAACCTACTGTAGCCTACTGGCATAACCTAGAGAGTTACAACCTACTGTGGCCTACTGGCATGACCTAGAGAGTTACAACCTACTGTGGCCTACTGGCATGACCTAGAGAGTTACAACCTACTGTAACCTACTGGCATGACCTAGAGAGTTACAACCTACTGTAGCCTACTGGCATGACCTAGAGAGTTACAACCTACTGTAGCCTACTGGCATGACCTAGAGAGTTACAACCTACTGTAGCCTACTGGCATGACCTAGAGATATACAACCTACTGTACCTACTGGCATGTCCTAGAGAGATACAACCTACTGTAGCCTACTGGCATGACCTAGAGTTACAACCTACTGTAGCCTACTGGCATGACCTAGAGAGTTACAACCTGCTGTAACCTACTGGCATGACCTAGAGGTATAACCTACTGTAACCTACTGGCATGACCTAGAGAGCTCAAGTTTTAAAATACCTGGATTTTAAATGAATATTTTCCAGTAATAATGCTAATTTGTTTCTTCCTATCCACATGTGTGATCCCTCTCCTTTGTCGTCCTCTCTACACCAATAACAGACAACTACTGTGGGACTCCCAATCATACAGCCGGATGTGATACGGCCTGGATTCGAACCAGGAAGCGTAGTGATGCCTCTTGCACTGAGATGCAGTGGCTTAGACCGCTGCGTCCGTGCTAACTATTTAACTGTACTAGAATGCTTAAAAGGCAGCAAAAATTTTAAATATCGGTTATCGGTATCGTTTTTTTTTAGCAAAGAAGATATTGATATCGGTATTGGCCAAAAATGTAATATCTGTGCTTCCCATTATTCTAAAATTGTATTATATTATACATTTTTTCCTCATCAATCTACACACAATACCCCATAATGCCATCACAATACCCCATAATGCCATCACAATACCCCATAATGCCATCACAATACCCCATAATGCCATCACAATACCCCATAATGCCATCACAATACCCCACAATGCCATCACAATACCCCACAATGCCATCACAATACCCCATAATGCCATCACAATACCCCATAATGCCATCACAATACCCCATAATGCCATCACAATACCCCACAATGCCGTCACAATACCCCACAATGCCGTCACAATACCCCACAATGCCGTCACAATACCCCACAATGCCGTCACAATACCCCACAATGCCGTCACAATACCCCACAATGCCGTCACAATACCCCACAATGCCGTCACAATACCCCACAATGCCGTCACAATACCCCATAATGCCATCTCAATACCCCATAA
Organism: Salmo trutta; assembly: GCF_901001165.1. NCBI lineage: Eukaryota > Metazoa > Chordata > Actinopteri > Salmoniformes > Salmonidae > Salmo > Salmo trutta. The sequence goes on along the minus strand of NW_021822911.1, from coordinate 19,705,259 downwards.
TGCCAAAGCAAAAACAGGTTTAGATTTTTTGCTAATGTATTAAAACTATTCCCCAGGATAACTAGTCTGAGTAATGTAAGATGTAAGATTCCAGGATAACTAGTCTCAGAGTAATGTAAGATCCCAGGATAACTAGTCTCAGAGTAATGTAAGATTCCAGGATAACTAGTCTCAGAGTAATGTAAGATCCCAGGATAACTACTCTGAGTAATGTAAGATCCCAGGATAACTAGTCTCAGAGTCATGTAAGATCCCAGGATAACTAGTCTCAGAGTCATGTAAGATCCCAGGATAACTAGTCTCAGAGTCATGTAAGACCCCAGGATAACTAGTCTCAGAGTCATGTAAGACCCCAGGATAACTAGTCTCAGAGTCATGTAAGACCCCAGGATAACTAGTCTCAGAGTAATGTAAGACCCCTGGATAACTAGTCTCAGAGTAATGTAAGACCCCAGGATAACTAGTCTCAGAGTAATGCAAGACCCCTGGATAACTAGTCTCAGAGTAATGTAAGACCCCTGGATAACTAGTCTCAGAGTAATGTAAGACCCCTGGATAACTAGTCTCAGAGTAATGTAAGATCCCAGGATAACTAGTCTCAGAGTAATGTAAGATCCCAGGATAACTAGTCTCAGAGTAATGTAAGATCCCAGGATAACTAGTCTCAGAGTAATGTAAGATCCCAGGATAACTAGTCTCAGAGTAATGTAAGATCCCAGGATAACTAGTCTCAGAGTAATGTAAGATCCCAGGATAACTAGTCTCAGAGTAATGTAAGATCCCAGGATAACTAGTCTCAGAGTAATGTAAGATCCCAGGATAACTAGTCTCAGAGTAATGTAAGATCCCAGGATAACTAGTCTCAGAGTAATGTAAGATCCCAGGATAACTAGTCTCAGAGTAATGTAAGATTCCAGGATAACTAGTCTCAGAGTAATGTAAGATCCCAGGATAACTAGTCTCAGAGTAATGTAAGATCCCAGGATAACTAGTCTCAGAGTAATGTAAGATCCCAGGATAACTAGTCTCAGAGTAATGTAAGATGCTTGGAAAAAGAAGCTGAATAGAATAACAGAACGGCATCATTAGAACTAAACAATTCAACCTCCTTCCTCCCCCATCCACCTCCCCCCACCCCAGACAATAACTCTCCAAACGAGGTACAATGGAACACGTTTTCTTCTCAGTCATCCTGAGTCTGGTGTTAAACCCAAACCCAGTCCTTTAAAGTAGCGTTCTGTGTTAGTGAATCAAGCACCAAAAAAAAGAAGAGAAACAATAAAAAGTGAATCCCAAACAAAATGAGAAAAGCACCTCTTGTAGATGAAATGAAAACTCCAGTCTTATAACGGGTGTTGAGAGAGAAAATAAATACAATGTATCAAGGCTCTCAGTCCAAAACCTCTCATTTAATGTCAAAATCTAATTTTGTTGGTCACATACACATGGTTAGCAGATGTTATTGTGAGTGTAGCGAAATGCTTGTGCTTCTAGTTCCGACAGTGCAGTAATATATACTAATAATATAATATATACTAGTAGTATAGTAATATACCAGATATATATATATATATATATATATATATATATATATATATATATATATATATATATATATATATATATATATAAAATGTGTATGTAATCTAATAAATTCCACAACTACCTAATACACACATCTAAGTAAAGGGATGGAATAAGAAAATATACATATAAATAAATGAATGTCAGTAAATTGTAGTAAAACAACAAAAAATGAATATAGTTGGAAGATATGACAACGTACAGCCAAGACCGCAAAACTACGTCTGTGCAACGTTAAAAGTTTGCTGGGTATACATTACATTCAAAACGTACAACATTAAAGACCCCCAACCCGCCACACTGTAAATAAACAAATAAAATGTGTCGCCTCGGCAACATTAGAACCTCGGCACGTATTACTGTGTACTGGGTCAAGACAAAGGACTGCTGTAAACAAATAACCCAAAATATTTTTAGGTCAATGAGACAGTATATAAACAAAGGAATTACGTAACCCCCTTTGGTGACTGAATGCTTGTAAGGCAAACTAGATGATCAAAACATTAGATCACATCAAATAAGCCTGAGTGGTTTTGCCTCTTCCAAAACTATACAGGATACTACAGTTATAACTCTACATAGTTATACAGGATACTACAGTTATAACTCTACATAGTTATACAGGATACTACGGTTATAACTCTACATAGTTATACAGGATACTACAGTTATAACTCTACATAGTTATACAGGATACTACAGTTATAACTCTACATAGTTATACAGGATACTACAGTTATACTCTACATAGTTATACAGGATACTACAGTTATAACTCTACATAGTTATACAGGATACTACAGTTATAACTCTACATAGTTATACAGGATACTACAGTTATAACTCTACATAGTTATACAGGATACTACAGTTATAACTCTACATAGTTATACAGGATACTACAGTTATAACTCTACATAGTTATACAGGATACTACGGTTATAACTCTACATAGTTATACAGGATACTACAGTTATAACTCTACATAGTTATACAGGATACTACAGTTATAACTCTACATAGTTATACAGGATACTACAGTTATAACTCTACATAGTTATACAGGATACTACAGTTATAACTCTACATAGTTATACAGGATACTACAGTTATAACTCTACATAGTTATACAGGATACTACAGTTATAACTCTACATAGTTATACAGGATACTACAGTTATAACTCTACATAGTTATACAGGATACTACGGTTATAACTCTACATAGTTATACAGGATACTACGGTTATAACTCTACATAGTTATACAGGATACTACAGTTATAACTGTACATAGTTATACAGGATACTACGGTTATAACTGTACATAGTTATACAGGATACTACGGTTATAACTGTACATAGTTATACAGGATACTACGGTTATAACTCTACATAGTTATACAGGATACTACAGTTATAACTCTACATAGTTATACAGGATACTACAGTTATAACTCTACATAGTTATACAGGATACTACAGTTATAACTCTACATAGTTATACAGGATACTACAGTTATAACTACATAGTTATACAGGATACTACAGTTATAACTCTACATAGTTATACAGGATACTACAGTTATAACTCTACATAGTTAGACCAAAGGTGGGCTACTTACTATCCAGCGTTTGCAAGCCATCGTTGCTGATCTATGAGCAAGTTGAGGACTTGTTGATGTGGTGTTGATTGTGAGCCATAGCCGCTGGAGAGTCAAAGGTGTCGTTTTTACCATCATGAGAAAGCTACAGGCGGGCCGGGAAGCACAGTCCGTACTTCACACCTGGATGGTCCCGTAGCAGTCGTTTGACCTGCCTGAAAGCTGCTTGCTGCCTGGAGACAGTGGGGGAGTAGTCCTGGTAGTTAGAGAAGCTCTGTCCCTGAAAGCTGCTTGCTGCCTGGAGACAGTGGGGGAGTAGTCCTGGTAGTTAGAGAAGCTCTGTCCCTGAAAGCTGCTTGCTGCCTGGAGACAGTGGGGGAGTAGTCCTGGTAGATATAGAAGCTCTGTCCCTGAAAGCTGCTTGCTGCCTGGAGACAGTGGGGGAGTAGTCCTGGTAGATATAGAAGCTCTGTCCCTGAAAGCTGCTTGCTGCCTGGAGACAGTGGGGGAGTAGTCCTGGTAGATATAGAAGCTCTGTCCCTGAAAGCTCAGAGTGGTATTGCGGGCTCAGAGAATCTCCATCTTCTCACAGGAAAATTGGACTGGAAGAATGATGTCACGGGGCCTCTCACCGTCCTGGTACCTTGGCACAGTCACTGGTGGCCATGATCAATCAGGGGCTTCTCATCCTTCAGCAGCCCGGAGACTAAATCTGTGGCTTGAGGCATTTCCTCTTGACTCTCGGTCCGATACGAGTCTCAGGATATTGCGATGAGAAAATCCCTCTAAGCTCACACAGCTCTCCTGCACCTTTATCAGATCAGCAGTGATTCACGTCAGCCTCCAGAGAGGTAGTCAGGTGTAAAGTGCTGCAATCATCATGGTGTGTAACTATTGTTTTGAGTGAGGCCATAACAAGCACAGTCTCGTTTCACAGATTAGTTCAATCTGCTTTGAAAGTATCAGAAACCTCTAGTATTCAGGTCTGAATCGTAGCCACGACCTCAGTTGAAATGAAAACTATCTCCGAGCATAGTAGCTTGATGGCCTCGAATGTTCATTTTAGCCCCCAGACAAAACCACACACCCGGGCAAAGTGCAAGTCTCTGGGCTTTCAGTCTCAGGAGAGGGTGGTGATGAAACTGGGTCTTGTAAGCCGGGAAAATCTATATTTTTTTACTGCTAAATTCACAACACTTTAGAATACTGCTGGAGCAAACGGGAAACACATTGGGTTTTTACAGAAATGTTTGATGATTGACTAGGAATGCCTTGGTGACCACTGTTTTTCACACTGGCTATTATTTTAATGAACTCCCCCAAACAAGACCAAATCTGAACCAATCATAGACTTATGTTTCACCAGTTTGGCCACACAGTACAGCACAGGAGACAACTAAGTAACTAGATACTCTGTTTGTCTTTGACAGGAGAGAGACCAGACTCTCCCTCTGACAGCGGGAAGAGTCCTTCAAGGGAATCAGACCCAGGGAAGAGTCCTTCAGGGGAATCAGACCCAGGGAAGAGTCCTTCAGGGGAATCAGACCCAGGGAAGAGTCCTTCAGGGGAATCAGACCCAGGGAAGAGTCCTTCAGGGGAATCAGACCCAGGGAAGAGTCCTTCAGGGGAATCAGACCCAGGGAAGAGTCCTTCAGGGGAATCAGGCCCAGAGACGCCCAAAGCAACAGGAGGACATCACTGCTCCCACTGTGGAAAGAATTTTACCAAGTTAGGGAACCTGAATAGGCATGAGAGGACACACACAGGAGAAAAACCTTTCCAATGCTCCCAGTGTGGAAAGAGTTTTAAGGAATTAGGGTACCTATTAATACATAAGAGAATATACTCTGGAGAGAAGCCTTACCACTGCCCCAAATGTGGAATGACTTTTACCTGGTTAGGGAGCCTGAAAACACATGAGAGAATTCACACTGGAGAAAATCCTTTCCAATTTTCCCACTGTGGAAATAATTTTACCCAGTTAGGGAACCTGAATTGGCACAAGAGGACACACACAGGAGAGAAGCCTTATCACTGTTCCCAGTGTGGAAAGAATTTTACCAAGTTAGGGGGCCTGACTAGGCATGAGAGGACACACACAGGAGGGGATAAGACCTACCACTGCTCCCTGTGTAGAAAGAGATTTAACCGGTTAAGGCATCTGAATAAGCATGAAAGAATACATACACAGGAGGAGAAGACATACCACTGCTCTCATTGTGGAAAGACATTTTCCCAGTCAGAGGACCTGAAATCACATGAGAGAATAGAGAGGCTGTGTTCTGACTTATGTTTCTGACTGAGAATTAGTGTTTTTGTTTACACCACATGAAATCATATTGTTTATATGAAGTCATCAACAAAATAGGTTTACTTACAAAAAATGTTTGTTTCGTGTCTAAAATTGAGATTTTAAAAAGTATGTACATTGATGTATAGGATACAAGTGTAAAGCCTTAGATTTTCATTTGATGATTGGGATATTTGAACATGTAAATTATTATATAAGTAATGTGATGGAAATTCTAACCAGAAAGGGAAAGAGAGACTGTAGATTCTTCAAATACCTTATTTTATGATAAGAATTCCAATTGTGGAGCAGTTAACAATCACACAACAGGTGCAACAGCCAAGAGCCCAACGAACAAGAGGTCTCCGCTTCTAGAATCTTTGTCTACGTGGCAGTTTAGCAGGTGTGTGACATCATGATGGGAACATAGTGTACAAACAAGTGATGACGCCAGCTTTGTTGCTCCTTTCTGCTGATAGAATTGTCACTGCTGCTCAAACTAGCCTCTGTTCTCTTCATATCTCCACACGGCTTTGCCCTTGAAAGATACGAAAAGAACAGGATGGACCAAAAACTGGTCTCTCTCTGACGGCCCTTTGTTGTTGGCCGCGTGACCAAGTTACTCAGAAACAGGAGAGGAGAAACACTGGTTTCTTCTGACATGAGAGAAACAGACAGAGGAAATGTACAGGTTTAAGGCTCATACAGAGCAGGTGCATAACAAAGTTTGTAATTTTCCACGATAGTAAGTAAGTAGCCTTGCAGGAGCCTTGGCTTGTCTGATCCAGAACTGCTCATAGTAACAGGAGCCTTGGCTTGTCTGATCCAGAACAGCTCATAGTAACAGGAGCCTTGGCTTGTCTGATCCAGAACAGCTCATAGTAACAGGAACCTTGGCTTGTCTGATCCAGAACAGCTCATAGTAACAGGAACCTTGGCTTGTCTGATCCAGAACAGCTCATAGTAACAGGAACCTTGGCTTGTCTGATCCAGAACAGCTCATAGTAACAGGAACCTTGGCTTGTCTGATCCAGAACAGCTCATAGTAACAGGAACCTTGGCTTGTCTGATCCAGAACAGCTCATAGTAACAGGAACCTTGGCTTGTCTGATCCAGAACAGCTCATAGTTACAGGAGCCTTGGCTTGTCTGATCCAGAACAGCTCATAGTAACAGGAACCTTGGCTTGTCTGATCCAGAACAGCTCATAGTAACAGGAACCTTGGCTTGTCTGATCCAGAACCGCTCATAGTTACAGGAGCCTTGGCTTGTCTGATCCAGAACAGCTCATAGTAACAGGAACCTTGGCTTGTCTGATCCAGAACAGCTCATAGTAACAGGAACCTTGGCTTGTCTGATCCAGAACAGCTCATAGTTACAGGAGCCTTGGCTTGTCTGATCCAGAACAGCTCATAGTAACAGGAACCTTGGCTTGTCTGATCCAGAACAGCTCATAGTAACAGGAACCTTGGCTTGTCTGATCCAGAACAGCTCATAGTTACAGGAGCCTTGGCTTGTCTGATCCAGAACAGCTCATAGTAACAGGAACCTTGGCTTGTCTGATCCAGAACAGCTCATAGTTACAGGAGCCTTGGCTTGTCTGATCCAGAGCAGCTCATAGTAACAGGAACCTACTTCCCCTGGACAGGACTCTAGTCTATAGATCCTCTTAATTTTTCACTGCTGCTCTTTAATTATTTTGTTATCTTTATTTCTCATTTGTATTTTTTGAAGTTATTATTATTATTTATTTATTTAACTGCATTGTTGGTTAGGGCTTGTAAGTATTTCACTGTAAGGTGTTGTATTCAGTGCATGTGACATAAGATTTGATTTGATAGTCTATTAAGTTGTTATATAGATTAATGGAATTTTGCATTTCTTGATTCCAACCTTAACCTCTTGAATTGGATTTGATATATGATTTGAATATTGCTAAATTAATTTGATTGGATACATTTGCAGATAAACATATTGGCACCGTTGCACTTTTCTTAAATAATGACCCATTTCTTCTAAAATAAGTTGAAACTGATGTTCTCCACATCTTATAGGATTTTCAACATTGCAGAACCAATACATTTTTTGTTAACTTAAGTTTACATTCGGCTAATTCAGCCGCACCCGTTGCTGACAGGTGTATAAAATCGAGCACACAGCCATGCAATCTCCACAGACAAACATTGGCAGTAGAATGGCCTTACTGAAGAGCTCAGTGACTTTCAATGTGGCACAGTCATAGGATGCCACCTTTCCAACAAGTCAGTTTATCTAGTTTCTGCCCTGCTTGAGCTGCCCCGGTCATCTGTAAGTGTTGTTATTGTGAAGTGGAAACGTCTAGGAGCAACAATGGCTCAGCCGCGAAGTGGTAGGCCACACAAGCTCACAGAACGGGACCGCTGAGTGCTGAAGCACGTAGCATGTAAAAATCGTCTGTCCTCAGTTGCAACACTCACTACCGAGTTCCAAACTGCCTCTGGAAGCAACGTCAGCACAAGAACTGTTCGTCGGGAGCTTCTTGACTATCTTCACATTACACACACACACACACACAGCAGCCTAGCCTGAAAATAGCCTGAAAATATTTTTGATATCTCGGATTGTTCTGACAAATATTTCCAGGCTCCGCTGGCATGGAATCTCCCAGGATAAACATCCATGCTCTCCTCCCGGAGGTTATGACAACACAACATCAAACACCGTAAAGACACAACTTGATGCAACCACATGAAAAGGTTGGGAACATGTTTTCATTGGCCAGTGAGTGGTTAAGCCCTCGTCACAGCTACAACTTATTTATCAGAATTCCTGCTGTAAAAATAGCTACATTATTTCTGACACCCACAACTCAACTGCACCACGCGAGTTTGATAAGTTTGATAAGATTTATGTTTAAAATAGAATCTTTAGTCTTGGTTCCCTGCATTTTAAAACATTTCTTTACTTTTGATATTGAATACTGCATTGTTGTTGAGGAAGAGCTTGCAGGTAACGGGGCATTTATACTATTGGTAAAACATGTGGATAACCACGCTAGCTTCGCTCTCGTGTGGTGCTAACAAGTATAATAGGTAGTGCTAGGTATCAACAGCCTCCCGAGTGGTGCTAACAAGTATAATAGGTAGTGCTAGGTATCAACAGCCTCCCGAGTGGTGCTAACAAATATAATAGGTAGTGCTAGGTATCAACAGCCTCCCGAGTGGCGCAGCTCTGCATCGCACTACAGATCCGGGTTCGATCCCGGACTGTGTCGCAGCCGGCCGCAACCGGGAGACCCATGAGGCGGCACACAATTTGCCCAGCGTCGTCCAGGTTAGGGGAGGGTTTGGCCGGCTTGGATGTCCTTGTCCCACCGATCATAAGATCAAAATGATAGGGCTTAGACTGTAAAACTATCATTTAGATCTGATGATCGGTGGAACAAGGACATCCTCAGACAGGGCTTAGACTGTAAAACTGTCTGAGGATGTCCTTGTTCCACCGATCATCAGATCTAAATTATAGTTTTACAGTCTAAGCCCTGTCTGAGGGGGGAGGTTCCTCTAAGCTATATGGAACTGTTTTAAAACTTCTTTGGGATAGGTGGCAGTATTTTCACGGCCGGATAAAAAACGTACCCGATTTAATCTGGTTACTACTCCTGCCCAGAAACTAGAATATGCATATAATTAGTAGTTTTGGATAGAAAACACTCTAAAGTTTCTAAAACTGTTTGAATGGTGTCTGTGAGTATAACAGAACTCATATGGCAGGCCAAAACCTGAGAAGATTCCATACAGGAAGTGCCCTGTCTGACAATTTATTGTCCTTCTGTAGAATCTCTATCGAAAATACAGCATCTGTGCTGTAACGTGACATTTTCTAAGGCTTCCATTGGCTCTCAGAAGGCACCAGAAAGTGTAATGGGGTGTCTGCTGTCTCTGGGCGAAGAACAGCAGGAGAATTTGTTAGTGGTCAGCCTGGGGACAGTGACACTGGAGATGCACGTCCACGAGACTACTCCATTTTTTTCTTTCAGCCTTTGAATGAATACAACGTTGCCCGGTTGGAATATTATCACTATTTTATGAGAAAAATAGCTAAAAATTGATTTTAAACAGCGTTTGACATGCTTCTAAGTATGGTAATGGAATATTTGGAATTTTCTTGTCACGAAATGGAACGTCTGTCCTCAACAGGTTAACCTGTTGGGGCTAGGGGGCAGTATTGACAATTTAAAAACTGTTTTAAGAAGGTTATACCAAGGATAATTTTGCTATTTGATTTTGAACTTTAAGACCCATAGAAGTATCAATAAAGAAATATTCAAAAGTTATTTTATGTAAAACAATATTTGGCCATACTGCTATAACCCATACTAACGCATTGCATAACATTCACAACATGGAACAACAGTCCCCCAAAACATCCAAAGGAAGTTTGTTCTGAAGTGTCTGTCCTATATCTGAGAGATACATGTCTTTAACCCCTTTTTTTGCCACTTAAGTCTTTCCACATTGTGTTACGTTACAGCCTTATTCTACAATGGATTAAATAAATAAGAATCCTCATCAGTCTACACACAATACCCCATAATGACATCACAATACCCCATAATGACATCACAATACCCCATAATGGCATCACAATACCCCATAATGACAAAGAGAAAATAGGTTTGGAGAAAAAATGTCACATTTGTTAAAAATAAGAAACATAAATACCTTATTTAAATAAGTATTCAGACCCTTTGCTATGAGACTCGAAATTGAGCTCAGGTGTGCATACTGTTTCCATTGATCATCGATGAGATGTTTCTACAGCTTGATTGGACGTGATTTGGAAAGGCACACAACCTGTCTGGCTACCACAGCATTCTGAAGCGATACGCCATCCCATCTGGTTTGTGCTTAGTGGGACGATCATTTGTTTTTCAACAGGTCAATGACCCAACACACCTCCAGGTTGTGTAAGGGCTATTTGAGCAAGAAGGAGAGTGATGGAGTGCTGCATCAGATGACCTGGCCTCCACAATCACCTGACCTCAACCCAATTGAGATGGTTTGGGATGAGTTGGACCGCAGCGTGAAGGAAAAGCAGCCAACAAGTGCTCAGCATATGTGGGAACTCCTTCAAGACTATTGAAGAAGCATTCCAGGTGAAGCTGGTTGAGAGAATGCCAAGAGTGTGCAAAGCTGTCATCAAGGCAAAGGGTGGCTACTTTGAAAAATCAAATATATATTTTGAACTGTTTATCACTTCTTTGGTTACTACATGATTCCATATGTGTTATTTCATAGTTTGATGTCTTCACTATTATTCTACAATGTAGAAAATGGTAAAACAAATAATTATAACCCTTGAATGAGTAGGTGTGTCCAAACTTTTGACTGGTACTGTATATACACTTACAACTGTATATCTCATGAATGTTTTTACATTCAGTTACATGAAGTCACTTTCTTACCACTTCTTCCATAGGCAAACATGTAAGGAAAGCTTTTTTTAACTCAAAAGGGATGCTGCCAAAAATGTATTGAATTCAAATGGATTTACCCAGCCTACAAAGCACTACAGCCACTCTGTGATGACCAGTTCTGCTCTTTTATTGAGGGATCTAGTCTGGATTAAACCTCATAGGAAGACAGTTTTATCTTGTGGAGATTTCATTCAGGTCTCTGTTTAACGGGATTCTCTGTTTGTCTTTGGCAGGAGAGAAACCAGACTCTCACTCTGACAGCGGGAAGAGTCCTTCAGGGGAACCAGACCCAGAGACGCCCAAACCAGCGAGACAACACCACTGCTCCCACTGTGAAAAGAGTTTTTGCTGGTTAAGGAACCTAAAACTGCATGAGAAGACACACACAGGAAAAAAGCCTTTCCAATGTTCCCAGTGTGGAAAGAGTTTTACCATGTTAGCTAACCTGAAAAGGCATGAGAGAATACACACAGGAGAAAAGCCTTATCACTGTTCCCACTGTGGAATGAGTTTTACTCAGACAGGGCACCTAAAATCTCATGAGAGGATACACACAGGAGAAAAGCCTTTCCAATGTTCCCAGTGTGGAAAAAGTTTTACTAAGAAAGGGCAATTAAAAGAGCATGAGAGAATACACAAAGGAGAAAAGCCATTCCAATGTTCCCATTGTGGAAAGAGTTTTACTCTAATAGGAAACCTAAAAAAGCATGCGAAACTACACACCGGAGAAATGCCTTTCCAATGTTCCCAGTGTGAAAAGAGTTTTGCCGTGTTAGCTAACCTGAAAAGGCATGAGAGAATACACACAGGAGAAAGGCCTTACCACTGTTCCCACTGTGAAAAGAGGTTTATTCAGTTAGGGGACCTAAAAGCTCATGAGAGAATACACACAGGAGAAAAGCCTTTCCAATGTTCCCACTGTGAAAAGAGTTTTATTCATTTAGGGTACCTAAAAGCTCATGAGAGGACACACACAGGAGAAAAGTCTTTCCAATGTTCCCATTGTGAAAAGACTTTTAGCGTTTTAGCTAACCTGAAAAGGCATGAGAGAATACACACTGGAGAAAAGCCTTATCACTGTTCCCACTGTGGAATGAGTTTTACTCAGACAGGGCACCTAAAAGCTCACGAGAGGATGCACACAGGAGAAAAGCCTTTCCATTGTTCCCAGTGTGGAAAGAGTTTTGCTAAGAAAGGTCCGTTAAAAGAGCATGAGAGAATACACACAGGATAAAGCCTTTCCAATGCTCCCAGTGTGGAAAGCGTTTTACCTGGTTAAGCAGCCTGAAGGAGCATAAGAAGACACACACCAAAAAAGCCCTACCACATCTCTCTCTGTGTGAACCTGAAATCACATGAGAGAATAAAGGCGCTGTGTTCTGACTTATATTTTTGACTGAGAATTTGTGTTTTTGTTTATGCCACATGAAATAATATTGTTTATGATTATACCTGTCTATATAAGGTCCCACAGTTGACAATGCACGTCAGAGCAAACACCAAGCAATGAGGTCGAAGAAATTGTCCATAGAGCTCCGAGACAGGATTGTGTCAAGGCACAGATCTGGGGAATGGTCCCAAAAAATGTCTGTAGCATTCGAGGTCCCCAAGAACACAGTGGTCACCATGATTCTTTGATGGAAGAAGTTTGGAACCACCAAGACTCTTCCCAGAGCTGGCCACCCAGCCAAACAGAGGAATTGGGAGAGAAGGGCATTGGTCAGGGAGGTGACCAAGAACCCAATGGTCACTCTGACAGAGCGACAGAGTTCCTCTGTGGGGATGGGAGAACCTTCCAGAAGGACAACCATCTCTGTAGCACTCCACCAATCAGGCCTTTATGGTAGAGTGGCCAGACGGAAGGCACTCCTCAGTAAAAGGCACATGACAGCCTGCTTGGAGTTTGCCAAAAAGGAACCTAAAGGATTCTCAGACCATGATAAACAAGATTCTTTGGTCTGATGAAACCAAGATTGAAGTCTTTGGCCTGAATGCCAAGCATCACATCTTGCGTAAACCTGGCACAGCATCAGGCTGTGAGGATGTTTTTCAGAGGCAGGAACTGGGATACTAGTCAGGATCGAGGGAAAGATGGACGGAGCAAAGTACAGAGAGCTCTTTGATGAAAACCTGCTCCAGAGCACTCAGGGCCTCAGACTGGGGCGAAGGTTCACCTTCCAACAGGACAATGACCCTAAGCACACAGCCAAGACAGTGTAGGAGTGGCTTTGGGACAAGTCGCTGAATAACCTTGAGCGAACCAGCCCGGACTTGAACCCAATCTAACATCTCTGGTGAGACCTGAAAATAGCTGTGTAGCAAAGCTCCCGTTCCAATCTGACAGAGTTTGAGAGAAGAATGGTAGAAACTTGTAACGTCATCCCCATGAAGACTGGAGGCTGTCATCGCTGCCCAAGGTGTTTCAACAAAGTACGTAGTAAACGGTCTGAATACTTATGCAGATTTTTCAGTTTCGTCTGCTAAATGACTTAAATGTAAATGTAAATTATTTTAATAAATGAGCAAAGAAATATATATAATGTATTTCCTTTGTCATTATGGTGTATTGCTTTGTCATTATGGGGTATTGTGAGGTCATTATGGGGTATTGTGTGTCAATTCAGTATTTAAAAAAAATATTTTAGAATAAGGCTGTAACGTAACAAAATGTGGAAAAAGTGACGGGGTCTGAGTACTTTCCGAATGCACTGTATTGTTACACCATGTAGGAGCAGTATAGACCTAGTCTGTTCATACATGATGTATTGTTACACCATGTAGGAGCAGTATAGACCTAGTCTGTTCATTATATACATCTATATGATGTATTGTTACACCTCCAGGTTGTGGGGGGGCCAGTACAAAAAAAAATGCATGAATTGAAATGTATGTATTCACTACTGTAAGTCGTATTATTAGTATTATCCAGAGCGACTTAAAGTAGTGAATACATACATTTCAATGCATTTTTTTTTGTACTGGCCCCCCCCCGTGGGAATCGAACCCACAACCCTGGCGTTGCAAACACCATGCTCTACCAACTGAGCCACATGGAACACAATGGAGTTCAAGTCCAAAGACTGAGATGGCCATAGAACATTTTTGATTTTATGCCCAATTAACCATTTCTTTGTGGATGTTGATGTGTCTTGCTGGAAGATCCACTTATGGCCAAGTTTCAGCCTCCTAGCAGAGGTAACCAGGTTTTGGGCTAAAAATATCCTGGTAGTGGGTAAAGTTTATTTATTTTATACAGTAATTTTTGCTCATCTTTATCAAGGCTATTAATAACTAGGTGCTTATTTTGATATCTAGTTATTTGACTGAATCAGAAATACAGATGTGGAGTAGAGGTTAAGTTTGTTTTAAATTCTCATAAAAAATCTGAACTAATCAAACAACACTTGTTGCTCTTTGCACGTGTTGATATAATATTAATATTTAATAGAGAGGAAAACAACGTTTCCCTAAACTGCTTTATAATATTATAATTCAATGAAGAAGAAAAATAGTTTTCCCTCCTCAACTGCGTTTCCTCCCTCCAGACAGCAGATGGCGATATGTGTCTTTCAGGCGATGTTTCTAGTGTGACGTATAATCTAGTGGACGGAACGCTTCTTCAACAACTGCAGCCACCTCGGTAGCTCGCTAGCCAACAAAGTCGGAACATTCAAGTTCTTTAGACACTTTCCTGGTTTAATTGTAACTGTGATTTAAACATACTTATGTGGAAACAACTAGCTACCCCATTTAATTTAATATTTACGTTGTAAGTCAACTATCTGGCTGGTTAAGTTAGCACTAGCCTAGTCGCTAATGCTAACTAGCTATTATCCCCGACCATGAGTTCACTAAACTACTCTCCTCCTGCTAAAGAAGAGGTCTGCTGGACGGAGAAAGAGGGAGTGTGGCTGAACGTTGTCGTGAAAGAGGAGAAGGAAGAAGAGGATGTTACAGTAAAACAAGAAGTAGAGGGTGAGGCTGTTACAGTGAAAAAGGAAGATAAAGACGTTACAGAGAAAGAAGAGAAAGACGCCTTCAGAGTGAAAGAGGAGGAGGATGTTACTGTGAAAGAAAAGGAGGAAGATGCCGTTTTTGGAGTGGAGGATGAAGTGAAAGAAGTTGAAGACGTTTTTGGAACGAAGGATGAAGAGGGGGAGATTACTGTCACATTAGAGGAGGACGAAGAAGATAAGACTGGAGATCTGATTAACACCAGTAAATACAGTGAGTACTATCTTATAAAACAGGAACATTGATCTGATTAACACCAGTAAATACAGTGAGTACTATCTAATAAAACAGGGACATTGATCTGATTAACACCAGTAAATACAGTGAGTACTATCTTATAAAACAGGGACATTGATCTGATTAACACCAGCAAATACAG
This sequence comes from Salmo trutta, assembly GCF_901001165.1. Lineage (NCBI taxonomy): Eukaryota > Metazoa > Chordata > Actinopteri > Salmoniformes > Salmonidae > Salmo > Salmo trutta. Next base: position 19,689,933 of record NW_021822911.1, on the reverse strand, counting down.
TGAGTACTATCTAATAAAACAGGGACATTGATCTGATTAACACCAGTAAATACAGTGAGTACTATCTTATAAAACAGGGACACAAACCATTTTCAAGTCTTGCCATTGACTTTCAAGACGATTTAAGTCCAAACTGTAACTAGGCCACTCAGGAACATTCAATGTCATTTTGGTAAGCTCCTCCAGTGTAGATTTGGCCTTGTGGTTTAGGTTATTGTCATGTTAGGACGGTTTTCTGTATTCAGATCTTTGAAATGCTCTCTACCTACGTAACATTTGGTGTCTCCTTATATTACGCTGGGAAAATAGTTTTCATGGGCACAGAAATCCTAAATCATTTCAGAGTTTGCTAAATCCAATGGTTCTAACCGAGAGTCACCTTAACTTTATTGACAACTCCCAAATGGATACTGTCATTAACACAGTTCTTCAATAATTACACATAATTCTTAATACTGTAGCTGTTTAGTTACAGTCACATGTTCAACTATCATCAGCTGATCCAGGAAATCATTTTCTGAATGACAGTCACATGACAAACATCACAACATGCAACAACAACCAAAGTGCTTCTTCATTCATTACTCTGGTAAAGACAGTTATGCTGTGCTCCACGTTGGATCCAACATCCGTAACAAATTCATGTTTATAAAGTGTTATTGTCTGCTTGATTTACAGTAGGGTCTCATTAGTCTGTCTGGACACAGAGATACTTAGCTCATAATGTGTAGAGAACTGTTCCTTGGTGGATAGGCTATTGTACAACACACAGAGATATTTTCCTTTATTCAGGACATTTAGAATGACAACACATTACAGAGTAGCCTAGTGGGATTATTCACCAAATTATCTGGTGATCAGGTTATGAAATGTCATGACAAAGACATTTTAGTTTCCATGTTTCACCTGAAATATTTAATGATTTATAGTCCTAGGTCTATGTTATTGTTAGGTGACGTTATGGGCCAATTTGGGTACATTTATTTTACAAACGCTCATTGACAGACTGGTAGCAAAGCTAGTCAAGGAGCATTTTACTGGTTGAAGTGTTTTTTTTAAAGTATAAAGCAGTTGATTTGCGACAACACATTATATTATGCAGGACATTCAAATGAGCCTAACAATTATAATCCAAAGTAGTGTGAAATGTACTCATAAGCAACCTGGAAATGGAGGCTGTTTTTGCTGGCAGCCTGTAAGTTTCCCACTGTGGTGAATTAGTGAATAGACAACAGAGCTTAATGTTTCCTTGAGTAGCACTCCTGATCTTTCTTTGTAATATTCAGAATACCTTGTGAAAAACCAAAATCTTTTCTCACCATTTTTGCTCCATGCAGATAACATACATCCATAACTAGTGGTTTCCTCATTACCAGATATATACTACATCCATAACTAGTGGTTTCCTCATTACCAGATATACTACATCCATAACTAGTGGTTTCCTCATTACCAGATATACTACATCCATAACTAGGGGTTTCCTCATTACCAGATATACTACATCCATAACTAGTGGTTTCCTCATTACCAGATATACTACATCCATAACTAGTGGTTTCCTCATTACCAGATATACTACATCCATAACTAGGGGTTTCCTCATTACCAGATATACTACATCCATAACTAGTGGTTTCCTCATTACCAGATATACTACATCCATAACTGGTGGTTTCCTCATTACCAGATATACTACATCCATAACTAGTGGTTTCCTCATTACCAGATATATACTACATCCATAACTAGTGGTTTCCTCATTACCAGATATATACTACATCCATAACTAGTGGTTTCCTCATTACCAGATATACTACATCCATAACTAGTGGTTTCTTCATTACCAGATATACTACATCCATAACTAGTGGTTTCCTCATTACCAGATATACTACATCCATAACTAGTGGTTTCCTCATTACCAGATATACTACATCCATAACTGGTGGTTTCCTCATTACCAGATACACTACATCCATAACTAGTGGTTTCCTCATTAGCAGGGAGGAGTTTCTGTATCCAAATTGTGTGCGCTATAATTTGCATATAAATTCATAAAAAATCAACAATGTGATTTTCAGGATTTTTTTTCTCATTTTGTCTGTCATAGTTGAAGTGTACCTTTGATGAAAATTACAGGCCTCTCTCATCTTTTTAAGTGGGAGAACTTGCACAATTGGTGGCTGACTAAATACTTTTTTGCCCCACTGTATATATATCCACACACGCATGCATACATATACACATATTTACATACACATACCTATATAGACATAGATACTTTTTTAAAGAATATACCTTTATTCTTATTCCCTGCAAACCCTACCACCGATCGCCCAATTGGAGTAAACTAAGAAACACATCGGCTTTTACCTTCAATTTATTCATCTTATACACATTTTACAGACACAGTCTAATTTACAATAGTTATTTTTTGTTTGTTTTTAGTCCTTCCTCTATTTCTGATGTCCATCCAGTTTGATTTATATTTGTAACTGTGCTATATCACAAAGGTTCTGAACCTATATACATTTTACAGACCCCGTATGTTTTACATTGTTTATCTTGTTATTAGTCCCACCCTTCAGCTCCATTCAACCCCTCCCATCTATCCATCAACATCATCCATTTCGGATTTCTATTTGCCATATATTTTTCAACTGTGCTATGATGCTTCACAAAACAATTGAACCTTTCTATTCACATAGCTTCTACAGATTGTAAATTACAAATACATTTTTTTGCTAAAATAATTATTATATTATTGATTGATTGACTATGGCTTTTCAAATCACCCAGTACTGCTATCTGCAGCGTTAGTTCTAGGCAAATGTTGCAATTTTTCAGCCATTCCTGGACCTGTGATCAAAAACGAGCTACATATGGACAATACTAAAATAAATGATCTAATGACTCTGCCTCCTCACAGCAGAATCTGCAGAGCTGGGAAGATTGTATCCCCCATATATATAACATTCTATTAGTTGCAAGAATTTTGTATAGTAATTTAAATTGAAAAATTCAAAGTTTTGAATCCGGCGTTGTTTTGCGTATCAATTCATAAACCATGTGCCATGGAATGGGCACATCGAAAATCTCTTCCCAACTATTTTGCAATTTATATGGCACAGCTATCAGTTTTTTGGTCCTTAACCTCTCTTGGGTAGGGGGCAGTATTTTCACGGCCGGATGAAAAACGTACCCAAATTAAACGGCCTACTACTCGGGCCCAGGAACTGGAATATAAATATTATTAGTAGATTTGGATAGAAAACACTCTGAAGTTTCTAAAACTGTTTGAATGATGTCTGTGAGTATAACAGAACTCATATGGCAGGCAAAAACCTGAGAAGAATCTAACCAGGAAGTGAGAATTCTGGTGCTTGTATTCCTTTCAAGTCATTGCCAATCAAACACACGGTGAGTCATTTCCACTAGATGTCAATAGTCTTTAGAAAGTTGTTTGAAGTGTCTACGATGAACAGAGACCGAATGAGAAGCCTGGGAAGTTTGTCACCCAGAGAATGACATCACTTCATTGGGGCGCGTTCACGAGAGAGGATGTTCCGTTCCAAAACCTTTTTCAAGACACAGGAACCGTCCGGTAATATGTTTGACATGTTTGAACAAACGTAAATACATTTTTTTTAAACTTTCATCGTCACATTTTCGCCGTGCTTCCGACATTTTGAGTAGCTGAACTGAACGCGCGAACAACAAGGAGCTATTTGCATATAAATTATGGATTTTATCGAACAAAACAACATTTGTTGAGTACCTGGGAATCCTGGAAGTGCCTTCTGATGAAGATCATCAAAGGTAAGTGAATATTTCTAATACTATTTATTAATTTAGTTGACTCCAACATGGCGGCTATCTGTATCGCCTAGTGTATTTTTCTGAGCACAGTACTCAGATTATTGCAAAGTGTTATTTCCCAGTAAAGTTATTTGAAATCTGGCAATGCGGTTGCATTCAGGAGATGTTAATCTATAATTCTTTGAATGACAGTTTAATATTTTATGAAGGTTTTTGAATAGTATTTTTGTCAATTGTAGCGCTGATTCACCGGCAGTTTTGGAGGCTAAATATTTTCTGAACTTCACGCGCCACTGTAAAATGCTGTTTTTGGATATAAATATGAACTTGATAGAACAAAAAATGCATGTTTTGTGTAACATGATGTCCTAGGAGTGTCATCTGATGAAGATTGTCAAAGGTTAGTGCTTCATTTTAGCTGGTTTTCTGCTTTTGGAAGGCTACCGTTGCTTTGAAAACGCTAAGAAAATGGCTGTTTTGTTACTCTGTTGCTGTGGTGGTATCCTAACATAATGTAATGTTTTGCTTTCCCTGTAAAGCCTTTTTGAAATCGGACAACGTGGTTCGATTCAGGAGATGTTTATCTATAATTCTTTGAATAACAGTTGAATATTTTATCAAGGTTTTTGAATAGTATATCTGTAAATCGTAGTGCTGATTCACCGGCAGTTTTGGAGGCAAAATATTTTCTGAACGTCACGCGCCAATGTAAAATGCTGTTTTTATATATAAATATGAACTTTATCGAACAAAAAAATGCATGCATTGTATAACATAATGTCCTAGGAGTGTCATCTGAGGAAGATCGTCAAAGGTTAGTGCTTCATTTAGCTGTGTTTTGGGTATTTGTGATGCATGCTAGTTGCTTAGAAAATGGCTGTGTGGTTATTGTGTCGATGTACTCTCCTAATATAATCTAATGTTTTGCTTTCGCTGTAAAGTCTTTTAGAAATCGGACAACGTGGTTCGATTTCCCGAGAGAGGTTAAATGAAATTGGTATATGTTTTTATTTATCACACTTTTCTTTAACCATTTATGTTCTTTAATACAGGGCCGACATACAAGTTCCTTACTTTTTTCCTCTTCTACTTGCCTCTTCCATTTTTGTGGTTATGCTGCAATTAATTCGTTGTAATTTTGGGTAGAGCAGACATTTCCATATGTCTGTATTAGCTGCATGTGTGACATCACTCCACCAGTCCTATTTATAATATCATTCACATAAATTGTACATTTTTTTAAAATGTCTTCGAAAAATAGTTTTTTTAAATAAATTATTGTATTTGAATTTAACCACAATATTTGTTGTATTATTTGTTGTATTATTTGTTTCAGGTGGATTAAACTGAAATTGCAACCAACTTTCTAAGGCTTGTTTAAAAAAATAAAGATATTTTGGAGATTATTTCCTTTTCAAACAACCGAAAGTGGGCAGGTGTAATCTGAATAAAGGGAATAAGGCCCTTGCTGAACATAGGATGAGACATTTGTACCAATTTACTAGAAAACCAGTTTGGATTTAAATATAACTTTGGTATGACTGATGCCTTTAGTGAGGTCTAATGCTTTAATATTTAATAATTTCTGCCCTCCGAATGCATATTCGTTATATAAATAGGCCCTATTAATTTTATCTGGCTTGCCATTCCAAATAAAATGGAATCTTTTTTGTTCATATAATTTAAAAAGCAGGTCACTAGGTGTAGGCAAAACCATAAGCAAATAGGTAAACTGTGATATGATTAAAGAGTTAATCAGGGTGATTTTTCCACAAATAGACAGGTATTTTCCTTTCCATGGTAGCAAGATCTTATCTGTTTTCGCTAACTTTCTATAAAAATTTATTGGAGTGACTACATGGTAATGTAAAATTTGCATTTTTTTAGTGATCCAATACGTAGTATCATATCACTTATCATAATTTGGTTTTAATCCAGAGAGGATAGCAAAAGTATCTAGATCCTCTATGAAGCCGTAGAGAGACTCTAATTGTGGTTTTAAAAGAACATGAATCATTGGCGTACAATGACACCTTGGTTTTTAAGCCACGGATTTCTAATCCCTTAATATTATTGTTTGATCTAATCTTAACAGCTAACATTTCAGTGGCAATAATAAATAAATATGCCGATAGTGGACAACCTTGTTTTACTCCTCTAGATAGTTTAAAACTTTCTGAGATGTAGCCATTATTTACTACTTTACACCTAGGGTTACTATACATAACTTTAACCCATTTTATAAGAGATTCTCCAAAATTGAAATATTCTAGGCATTTATATATAAACTCCAGTCGTACTTTATCCATAGCCTTTTCAAAAACAGCTATGAAAACCAGGCCTGGTGTCCCTGATATTTCTTGACTGTCTTAATTTTCAAATTTAAGACGTCAATTGTTGTACAACTTCATGGGTATGATCTGGACATCACCTTTTACCTCAAATAAACAGTGGATTTCTGCTGTTGTGGGCCTTTAACCATCTGTCTGACTTTGTTGTTCACACAGGAGAGAGACGTGACTATCGTGGATCCTCTGTGGAGCCTCAACAACATCATGATGCTGACGAGGCAGAGAAGAGTCTCTCCAGATCAGAACTCCTCAAGAAACACCAGCAGAGACCCACAGGGAAGAAATCTCACTGCTGCTCTGACTGTGGGAAAAGATTCAACTCTTCATCAAACCTTAAAATACATCAAAGAATTCACACAGGAGAGAAATCATACGGCTGTGATCAATGTGGGAAGAGTTTTACTCTGCTACAAACCCCGAAATCACACCAGAGAATACACACAGGAGAGAAACCTTATAGCTGTGATCAATGTTGGAAGAGTTTTACTACATCTAGCAATCTAACTATGCACCAGAGAACACACACAGGAGAGAAACCCTTTAGCTGTGATCAATGTGGGAAGAGTTTTACTACATCTAGCTATCTAACTATACACCAGAGAACACACACAGGAGAGAATCCTTACGGCTGTGATCAATGTGGGAAGAGATTTATTCTGCTACAAACCCTGAAATCACACCAGAGAATACACTCTGGAGAGAAACCGTTTGGCTGTGATCAATGTGGGACTAGTTTTTCTCAGCTAAGCACCCTGATAGGACACCAACGGGTACACATAGGAGAGAAATCTTTTAGCTGTGATCAATGTGGGAAGGGTTTTACTACATCTAGTTGTCTAACTATACACCAGAGAACACACACTGGAGAGAAACCTTGTGGCTGTGATCAATGTGGGAAGAGTTTTACTCAGCTAAGCAACCTGATAGTACACCAGCGGACACACACAGGAGAGAAATCTTATAGCTGTGATCACTGTGGGAAGAGTTTTACTACATCTAGCTGTCTAACTATACACCAGAGAATACACACAGGAGAGAAATCTTATGGCTGTGTTCACTGTGGGATGAGTTTTATTGGGCTACAAACCCTGAAATCACACCAGAGAATACACACTGGAGAGAAACCTTTTAGCTGTGATCAATGTATGAAGAGTTTTTCTACATCTTACTATCTAACTATTCACCAGAGAACACACACAGGAGAGAAATCTTATGGCTGTAATCAATGTGGGAAGAAATACTCTGATAAAAGATCTCTGATTAAACATCAGAAAATACATGGAGTTGTTTCATGATATCAATGATATAATGTCACAATGTAGAATGTTTAAACATTGTAGTAGGGGTATTTTAATGATGTCACATTGTAGAACCCTAAACATTTGTCCCCTGTTCTATTGATTTCAACATGATATGGATATTAGCCTCAGGGGGAAAATCCAGGCTCTGAAATGGAAGAGTTACTATTTATGTGATTTAACAAAAAGTACTAACAAAGAAAGAGCTGGGTTACACTTAACATGTTGGTTACGCACTGGAATCAAAATGTATCTTACCATGTTGGCTTGAATCAAAACACAACACTTTAAAATGTTTAGGTTTTCAGTATATCCCAAACTGTTTCTGCATATCGGTTATTGATTTGAACACATTAAAACTGTTTTTTGACATTGACATTTAGCAAAATGTAATTCAAAAGTTTGGTTGTAGTTGAAAGTGAAAGTTGAGAAGATGTATTTTCTGGTAGTTTTTTCAATGACTTGAAAACAACTTAATTTCAACTACTTGCAGCCTATACACATGGACGCAGTATAATAAATTGGTCTATAATCAATTTTATTAACAATCCTACATCACTCCAGTATTTCTTTACAACATTCAAGTGCTAATTGTCTTTATTCCACTACTGAAGAAGCAGGACTCAAATCACCTCATATTTCAAACATTCAGCCTGACAAAAGATACATGTTTTATTATTACATGCCTCACCCTTAAGTTAATTATTGCCAACACATATTAACAAAGGGGTGTACATTTGCTTTTGATATTTCATATTTATAATTCATGTAACATTTAATCTTTATTTATGCAACAAACTGACAATTTTTGGGTACAATTACATTGACATTGTTGCCCTGCTTTTAGAATATCAGGGTTCATTCTCAGATGTGCCAACCCAAATGTACTAGAGCATGACATTGGGGACTGGGCCCGATCCAACAACATGCCTATCTAGTGAACCCTGAAAAGAGAGAGAAGCAGTGAGGTGGAAAGTTACTACGGATATTGCAGGAGTTTCCTCTTGAAATCAGACATGTCTGTGGTAAGGACAACTTGGTTGCTGATTGTCTCAAGGGTGGGCAGTCAAAAAGATTTGTGTTTAGCCAGTGCGTTGCCATGGATCACAATTTATTTTGACTGCATGGTTTTCCTTATTGGAGATGAGTTTTGTTTGGACTCGTTCCAAGGGGATGAGAGTTCTAGAAGCTAGTGGGTTTTAGGGGGACGAGAGTTCTAGAAGCTAGTGAGTTTTAGGAAGACGAGAGTTCTAGAAGCTAGTGAGTTTTAGGATTCTATAAAAAGAAAAAGGACAAAATATACGATTGTATATTATTATTTAGAAATACGTGTTTTTTCTTGTTTTTAATTGTTGAAAGCCAGTAGACACCATGTTTATATTGGTGAAGGTGAATCATTGTAGTTGATTATAATGTGAAATGGAAGTTGTTTTCTCTTGGTGGTAAGCAAACAAAAATTATCTTACGGTGTTACAGTCTTTGATTTTTCCATTTATGTTTGAGGTTGGACGTTAGCACGTCGTCTAGCTCGATAGCACGTCTAGCTCGTTAGCACGTCTAGCTCGTTAGCACGTCTAGCCCGTCAGCACGTCTAGCTCGTTAGCACGTCTAGCCCGTCAGCGCGTCTAGCTCGTTAGCGCGTCTTGCTCGTTAGCACGTCTAGCTCGTTAGCACGTCTAGCTCGTTAGCACGTCTAGCCCGTCAGCACGTCTAGCTCGTTAGCACGTCTAGCCCGTCAGCACGTCTAGCTCGTCAGCACGTCTAGCTCGTTAGCACGGAGGACGCACTGATTGGTGTCACCTCGTTAGTCAGTATGTGTTACACCTGTGCTGGCTTGTCCATCTCGTTAGTGGGAAGGTGTTTCACCTGAGCTGGTCCAGGTTCTATTTAAGAGTGTCTGGCCCAGTGCTCCAGTTGTCTTGATACATGTGGAGAGTCAACACCTTTAGTTGCTCCACCTTTTTGGTTTGCTTCCTGTCTTTAAGTTTGGTGTGTTTTTCTTTTGTTTGTCTCTTCTTGGGCAGATTTAGTGGGTCTCATGGTGGGTGTCTTTTAGGTCTCAGTTGTTGTTACTAGTCAACTTTCAGTGGACACCCCCATAGTGTCTTTCAGAGCCCCTCCTAAAATCATGCTTATATTTTGGGTTGGATGTTGCATCCAATTAATATTTTAATCAATGGATTTTCCTTAGAATGCTAATTCGTCTTTCAGTTGTTAATCTTATGTTTGTTGTGGTAAATATTTCTGTTTATTTTCATTGTTTTATTTTTTTCCTGTTGAAGCATCCATGTCTGAAATGTGCTGTATAAATAAAGCTTGATTTGAACATATTGCAAAAGAAATTAACCCAATGACTGACAATCAACAGACTCTTGCAAAACCAATACGTGTCTTGGTCCATCTTATTATGAAAAAGTATAAATTCAGTAAATCTCCCACTATGTCAAAATAGTGCTGGTATGTACGTTTAGTATCACTTTTCAACCAACCCAGTGCATTTGTTGAAGATAAATGTTTAATTCAACAATACGTCAAAGGATTCAACTACTGCAAACCGAAACAAACAAATGGATCAACCAGATCAATCCCACTTTTCCAGCCTGCTGAAGGCGTGGTAAACACCACCCCCGGCTCTACCAGGGGCTTGAGGTGGTCTCCCACAGCTCTGCTTATGTCATGTTCTGTGGCCTTGCTGTTCCATTTATTGACTGTCCCTGCAACACAGAAACACATTTAGTCATATTATATATAACACTCAAAGTAATGGATATGGAGCATCTATGGCCTCAGTTACACCTGGCACTTAAATGTGACATCTGTCATCCGATCACTCCAAGCTGCATTAGGTTCAGATCTACCAGGATGGGCCTTTGACATAGTCTGGATGCAGCCAGGCCACCAAATATGCATCAGCAATGTAACGAGATGGGGTGAATGAGTGGGGAAAGGTACATTTGACACAAATGACCTTCATAATATCAAAGAACAAATGTGTGTGTCTGAGGGGAAATTAACTTTCATACAGCCAAAAGGGGTGAGAAATTACACCAATATCAGTGGACAATTTGCACTAATGTAAATGAACAGATGATGGAACATATTCCCTTTAGCTGACGTGATGAACCACTAAGGGGACATAAATATTTACCATCTAAACCATGTGTGACCTCTCACCTCTCTGGCTGTAGAAGTGTTCTTCCTAACCAGTCCCTCAACAGCTCTCTGACTGAGCTCCACCCTCACTGGGTCTTCAGAGGAGAGGAAGGCTGAGGAGGGATGGAAGGATGAATGGATCAGTCACTTAATAAAGTGTAGAGCTGCTGTCTATGCTGTCTGACAAAATCACTATTTTAGTAGTTTATTAAAGTAAATAAGGCTTTATGACTGCTGAATACCAACTATCAATCACTTAGATCATGTATTTTCAGGTAGAGATACATCCATGGGACGTCCCTAGCCCATTGAAGTTGACATTTAAAATGGTTAAGGTAGGGGTTAAGGTTAGGGTTTAGGGTAGAGATGTCCCAAGGATCCCAGATAGCATTGACCATCATACATTCTTCTGTCTCATTTACATAGCAAGTGTAAAATAAACAGACAAGACAAGTAGGCATTATGGATTATGGTCATTGTAGTTAATTAGGACACGGTTGATTGGCTATCAGACAAGGTTCATTACACTGCTAGCTGGTAGGACTGCTTTGCTGGATTATACTATAGCTGAGATCCCAATACCCATGTAGACACAGCTTACTGACAGATCAATGAGGTCAGATCCCAATACCCATGTAGACATAGCTTACTGACAGATCAATGAGGTTAGATCCCAATACCCATGTAGACATAGCTTACTGACAGATCAATGAGGTCAGATCCCAATACCCATGTAGACATAGATTACTGACAGATCAATGAGGTCAGATCCCAATACCCATGTAGACATAGCTTACTGACAGATCAATGAGGTCAGATCACAATACCCATGTAAACATAGCTTACTGACAGATCAATGAGGTCAGATCCCAATACCCATGTAGACATAGCTTACTGACAGATCAATGAGGTCAGATCCCAATACCCATGTAGACATAGCTTACTGACAGATCAATGAGGTTAGATCCCAATACCCATGTAGACATAGCTTACTGACTGATCAATGAGGTCAGATCCCAATACCCATGTAGACATAGCTTACTGACAGATCAATGAGGTCAGATCCCAATACCCATGTAAACATAGCTTACAGACAGATCAATGAGGTCAGATCCCAATACCCATGTAGACATAGCTTACTGACAGATCAATGATGTCAGATCCCAATACCCATGTAGACATAGCTTACTGACAGATCAATGAGGTCAGATCCCAATACCCATGTAGACATAGCTTACTGACAGATCAATGAGGTCAGATCCCAATACCCATGTAAACATAGCTTACTGACAGATCAATGAGGTCAGATCCCAATACCCATGTAAACATAGCTTACTGACAGATCAATGAGGTCAGATCCCAATACCCATGTAAACATAGCTTACTGACAGATCAATGAGGTCAGATCCCATGTACACATAGCTTACTGACAGATCAATGAGGTCAGATCCCAATACCCATGTAGACATAGCTTACTGACAGATCAATGAGGTCAGATCCCAGTACCCATGTAGACATAGCTTACTGACAGATCAATGAGGTTAGATCCCAATACCCATGTATTGCGAACAGGTTGATTATAGCGGTAGTTGTTTCGATAGTGAAGTACTTTACAGTTATTTTGACCGCGGTGGTTATTGAAGTCGTGGTTTCCTGGAAGAAACCGTTGTTGTGCATCATCTTTCAACGCTCCAATATCTGATAATGACCAAACCTGTAGAGGCTATTTGGGAATTAAACTTTTATTAACCTGAAAGCGTTGCTTCATAGTATTACCATCTGTTGTGTTGGTAGAATGTGGAAAGACCCACCTCATTGGTTAATATTCACTGTAGTATTACCATCTGTTGTGTTGGTAGAATGTGGAAAGACCCACCTCATTGGTTAATATTCACTGTAGTAGAAACATCTGTTGTGTTGGTAGAATGTGTAAAGACCCACCTCATTGGTTAATATTCACTGTAGTATTAACATCTGTTGTGTTGGTAGAATGTGGAAAGACCCACCTCATTGGTTAATATTCACTGTAGTAGAAACATCTGTTGGGTTGGTAGAATGTGGAAAGACCCACCTCATTGGTTAATATTCACTGTAGTAGAAACATCTGTTGGGTTGGTAGAATGTAGAAAGACCCACCTCATTGGTTAATATTCACTGTAGTAGAAACATCTGTTGTGTTGGTAGAATGTGGAAAGACCCACCTCATTGGTTAATATTCACTGTAGTATTACCATCTGTTGGGTTGGTAGAATGTGGAAAGACCCACCTCATTGGTTAATATTCACTGTAGTAGAAACATCTGTTGGGTTGGTAGAATGTGTAAAGACCCACCTCATTGGTTAATATTCACTGTAGTAGAAACATCTGTTGGGTTGGTAGAATGTGGAAAGACCCACCTCATTGGTTAATATTCACTGTAGTAGAAACATCTGTTGTGTTGGTAGAATGTGGAAAGACCCACCTCATTGGTTAATATTCACTGTAGTATTACCATCTGTTGGGTTGGTAGAATGTGTAAAGACCCACCTCATTGGTTAATATTCACTGTAGTAGAAACATCTGTTGTGTTGGTAGAATGTGGAAAGACCCACCTCATTGGTTAATATTCACTGTAGTATTACCATCTGTTGTGTTGGTAGAATGTGGAAAGACCCACCTCATTGGTTAATATTCACTGTAGTAGAAACATCTGTTGGGTTGGTAGAATGTGGAAAGACCCACCTCATTGGTTAATATTCACTGTAGTAGAAACATCTGTTGGGTTGGTAGAATGTGGAAAGACCCACCTCATTGGTTAATATTCACTGTAGTAGAACATCTGTTGGGTTGGTAGAATGTGGAAAGACCCACCTCATTGGTTAATATCACTGTAGTAGAAACATCTGTTGTGTTGGTAGAATGTGTAAAGACCCACCTCATTGGTTAATATTCACTGTAGTAGAAACATCTGTTGTGTTGGTAGAATGTGGAAAGACCCACCTCATTGGTTAATATTCACTGTAGTAGAAACATCTGTTGGGTTGGTAGAATGTGGAAAGACCCACCTCATTGGTTAATATTCACTGTAGTAGAAACATCTGTTGTGTTGGTAGAATGTGGAAAGACCCACCTCATTGGTTAATATTCACTGTAGTAGTAACATCTGTTGGGTTGGTAGAATGTGGAAAGACCCACCTCATTGGTTTAATATTCACTGTAGTATTACCATCTGTGGGTTGGTAGAATGTGGAAAGACCCACCTCATTGGTTAATATTCACTGTAGTAGAACATCTGTTGGGTTGGTAGAATGTGGAAAGACCCACCTCATTGGTTAATATTCACTGTAGTAGAAACATCTGTTGTGTTGGTAGAATGTGGAAAGACCCACCTCATTGGTTAATATTTCACTGTAGTAGAAACATCTGTTGTGTTGGTAGAATGTGTAAGACCCACCTCATTGGTTAATATTCACTGTAGTAGAAAACATCTGTTGTGTTGGTAGAATGTGGAAAGACCCACCTCATTGGTTATATTCACTGTAGTAGAAAAATCTGTTGGTAGAAATCTGTTGGTTGGTAGTAATGTGGAAAGACCCACCTCATTGGTTAATATTCACTGTAGTAGAACCATCTGTTGGGTTGGTAGAATGTTGAAAAGACCCACCTCATTGGTTAATATTCACGCAGTATTACCATCTGTTGGGTTGGTAGAATGTAGAAGACCCACCTCATTGGTTAATATTCACTGTAGTGGAAAACATCTGTTGGGTTGGTAGAATGTGGAAAGACCCACCTCATTGGTTAAATATTCACTGTAGTAGAAACATCTGTTGGGTTGGTAGAATGTGGAAAGACCCACCTCATTGGTTAATATTCACTGTAGTATTAACATCTGTTGGGTTGGTTAGAATGTAGAAAGAGACCCACCTCATTGGTTAATATTCACTGTAGTATTACATCTGTTGGGTTGGGTAGAATGTGGAAAAGACCCACCTCATTGGTTAAAATTCACTGTAGTAGAAACATCTGTTGGGTTGGTAGAATGTGGAAAGACCCACCTCATTGGTTAATATTCACTGTAGTAGAAACATCTGTTAGGTTGGTAGAATGTGTAAAGACCCACCTCATTGGTTAATATTCACTGTAGTGTTACCATCTGTTGGGTTGGTAGAATGTGGAAAGACCCACCTCATTGGTTAATATTCACTGTAGTAGAAACATCTGTTGGGTTGGTAGAATGTGGAAAGACCCACCTCATTGGTTAATATTCACTGTAGTATTACCATCTGTTGGGTTGGTAGAATGTGGAAAGACCCACCTCATTGGTTAATATTCACTGTAGTAGAAACATCTGTTGGGTTGGTAGAATGTAGAAAGACCCACCTCATTGGTTAATATTCACTGTAGTAGAAACATCTGTTGGGTTGGTAGAATGTGGAAAGACCCACCTCATTGGTTAATATTCACTGTAGTGGAAACATCTGTTGTGTTGGTAGAATGTGGAAAGACCCACCTCATTGGTTAATATTCACTGTAGTAGAAACATCTGTTGGGTTGGTAGAATGTGTAAAGACCCACCTCATTGGTTAATATTCACTGTAGTATTACCATCTGTTGGGTTGGTAGAATGTGGAAAGACCCACCTCATTGGTTAATATTCACTCTAGTAGAAACATCTGTTGGGTTGGTAGAATGTGGAAAGACCCACCTCATTGGTTAATATTCACTGTAGAATTACCATCTGTTGGGTTGGTAGAATGTGGAAAGACCCACCTCATTGGTTAATATTCACTGTAGTAGAAACATCTGTTGGGTTGGTAGAATGTGGAAAGACCCACCTCATTGGTTAATATTCACTGTAGTAGAAACATCTGTTGGGTTGGTAGAATGTGGAAAGACCCACCTCATTGGTTAATATTCACTGTAGTGGAAACATCTGTTGTGTTGGTAGAATGTGGAAAGACCCACCTCATTGGTTAATATTCACTGTAGTAGAAACATCTGTTGGGTTGGTAGAATGTGTAAAGACCCACCTCATTGGTTAATATTCACTGTAGTATTACCATCTGTTGGGTTGGTAGAATGTGGAAAGACCCACCTCATTGGTTAATATTCACTCTAGTAGAAACATCTGTTGGGTTGGTAGAATGTGGAAAGACCCACCTCATTGGTTAATATTCACTGTAGAATTACCATCTGTTGGGTTGGTAGAATGTGGAAAGACCCACCTCATTGGTTAATATTCACTGTAGTAGAAACATCTGTTGGGTTGGTAGAATGTGTAAAGACCCACCTCATTGGTTAATATTCACTGTAGTGTTACCATCTGTTGGGTTGGTAGAATGTGGAAAGACCCACCTCATTGGTTAATATTCACTGTAGTATTACCATCTGTTGGGTTGGTAGAATGTGGAAAGACCCACCTCATTGGTTAATATTCACTGTAGTATTAACATCTGTTGGGTTGGTAGAATGTGTCAAGACCCACCTCATTGGTTAATATTCACTGTAGTATTAACATCTGTTGGGTTGGTAGAATGTGTAAAGATCCACCTCATTGGTTAATATTCACTGTAGTAGAAACATCTGTTGGGTTGGTAGAATGTGGAAAGACCCACCTCATTGGTTAATATTCACTGTAGTAGAAACATCTGTTGGGTTGGTAGAATGTGGAAAGACCCACCTCATTGGTTAATATTCACTGTAGTAGAAACATCTGTTGTGTTGGTAGAATGTGGAAAGACCCACCTCATTGGTTAATATTCACTGTAGTAGAAACATCTGTTGGGTTGGTAGAATGTGGAAAGACCCACCTCATTGGTTAATATTCACTGTAGTATTACCATCTGTTGTGTTGGTAGAATGTGTAAAGACCCACCTCATTGGTTAATATTCACTGTAGTAGAAACATCTGTTGGGTTGGTAGAATGTGGAAAGACCCACCTCATTGGTTAATATTCACTGTAGTAGAAACATCTGTTGTGTTGGTAGAATGTGTAAAGACCCACCTCATTGGTTAATATTCACTGTAGTATTACCATCTGTTGGGTTGGTAGAATGTGTAAAGACCCACCTCATTGGTTAATAATCACTGTAGTAGAAACATCTGTTGTGTTGGTAGAATGTGGAAAGACCCACCTCATTGGTTAATATTCACTGTAGTAGAAACATCTGTTGGGTTGGTAGAATGTGTAAAGACCCACCTCATTGGTTAATATTCACTGTAGTATTACCATCTGTTGTGTTGGTAGAATGTGGAAAGACCCACCTCATTGGTTAATATTCACTGTAGTAGAAACATCTGTTGTGTTGGTAGAATGTGGAAAGACCCACCTCATTGGTTAATATTCACTGTAGTAGAAACATCTGTTGGGTTGGTAGAATGTAGAAAGACCCACCTCATTGGTTAATATTCACTGTAGTAGAAACATCTGTTGGGTTGGTAGAATGTGGAAAGACCCACCTCATTGGTTAATATTCACTGTAGTAGAAACATCTGTTGTGTTGGTAGAATGTGGAAAGACCCACCTCATTGGTTAATATTTACTGTAGTAGAAACATCTGTTGGGTTGGTAGAATGTGGAAAGTCCCACCTCATTGGTTAATATTCACTGTAGTATTAACATCTGTTGGGTTGGCAGAATGTGGAAAGACCCACCTCATTGGTTAATATTCACTGTAGTAGAAACATCTGTTGTGTTGGTAGAATGTGGAAAGACCCACCTCATTGGTTAATATTTACTGTAGTAGAAACATCTGTTGGGTTGGTAGAATGTGGAAAGTCCCACCTCATTGGTTAATATTCACTGTAGTATTAACATCTGTTGGGTTGGCAGAATGTGGAAAGACCCACCTCATTGGTTAATATTCACTGTAGTAGAAACATCTGTTGGGTTGGTAGAATGTGGAAAGACCCACCTCATTGGTTAATATTCACTGTAGTAGAAACATCTGTTGGGTTGGTAGAATGTGGAAAGACCCACCTCATTGGTTAATATTCACTGTAGTAGAAACATCTGTTGGGTTGGTAGAATGTGGAAAGACCCACCTCATTGGTTAATATTCACTGTAGTAGAAACATCTGTTGTGTTGGTAGAATGTGGAAAGACCCACCTCATTGGTTAATATTCACTGTAGTATTACCATCTGTTGTGTTGGTAGAATGTGTAAAGACCCACCTCATTGGTTAATATTCACTGTAGTAGAAACATCTGTTGGGTTGGTAGAATGTGGAAAGACCCACCTCATTGGTTAATATTCACTGTAGTAGAAACATCTGTTGTGTTGGTAGAATGTGTAAAGACCCACCTCATTGGTTAATATTCACTGTAGTATTACCATCTGTTGGGTTGGTAGAATGTGTAAAGACCCACCTCATTGGTTAATAATCACTGTAGTAGAAACATCTGTTGTGTTGGTAGAATGTGGAAAGACCCACCTCATTGGTTAATATTCACTGTAGTAGAAACATCTGTTGGGTTGGTAGAATGTGTAAAGACCCACCTCATTGGTTAATATTCACTGTAGTATTACCATCTGTTGGGTTGGTAGAATGTGGAAAGACCCACCTCATTGGTTAATATTCACTGTAGTAGAAACATCTGTTGTGTTGGTAGAATGTGGAAAGACCCACCTCATTGGTTAATATTCACTGTAGTAGAAACATCTGTTGGGTTGGTAGAATGTGTAAAGACCCACCTCATTGGTTAATATTCACTGTAGAATTAACATCTGTTGTGTTGGTAGAATGTGTAAAGACCCACCTCATTGGTTAATATTCACTGTAGTATTACCATCTGTTGGGTTGGTAGAATGTGGAAGTAGGTTATTATTACTTATTACAAATCTGCAGTTGTCTGACTATTATATTATTATTTAATGAAATAAATGTAAAAATGCACTTTTTGTCTGGAAATAAAATCAACATTTATCTGCGTTTCCCTCCAGTCAACAGACGGAGATGTGCGTCTTTCAGGCGATGCTTTCAGCGTGACGTATAATCTAGTGGACGGAACACTTCTTCAACAACATCTGGTCAGACACCTCGGTAGCTTCCTAGCCGAATCATTCAAGCTGTTCAGACTGCTTCGGTGTATATTTGTCACTGTATTTTAAACATAATTCTGTCTTATAACTATTTTCTCCATTTAATGTCATATTTCTGTTTAGTCAGGTAACGGTAGCTGGCTTGATAAATTAGCCTATCACTAGGCTAGTCGCTAACTAGCTAGGTTAGCTGGCCAACATTCCCGACCATGAGTTCACTAAGTTACTCTCCTGTTAAAGAAGAGGAGGTCTGCTGGACGGAGAAAGACACTCTAGTGAAAGAGGAGGAGGAAGAGAGTCTGTGGCTGAACGTGGTCGTGAAAGAGGAAGAGGAGGATGTCACAGTACAAAAAGAAGTTGAGGGTGAGGCTGTTACATTGAAAGAAGAAAATAAAGATGATGCTTTTTTTGGAGTGAAGGAAGGAGAGAGAACTGTCATATTGAAGGAGGAAGAAGAAGAGGAGGAGACAGAAGATCTGAACACCAGTAAGTCCTGTCTTGAAAATAGTTGTTGAACTGATGCGTGGTTTTAAAACAGCATTCTACTGAAGTTCTGAGCTTAAATGCCGTTTTTTAATGTAGGAATTGATAAAGCTACACTGTAAGATGTGAATACCATCAACAAGCTGGCCAACAACAAAACTTTAACAATGGATTTGCAGCAAAATCACAACTTAGATGTCTCACAGAATGGACTAGCCCTCATTCAATACTGCAATTCCATTGTATTAAACTGGAGGGCAATTCCTAGGCCAATATTAACTGCGGTCAAGTGAGCAGACAGTCGCAAAACGCGGTCAGTCCATCTGCTCTTCAGTTTCTTCCTGAAATCGCATGCGCAAATTGACTTTACGGAATCACGTATTTTTTCTGGTAGGGAAACTGAGTTGGATGGACTCTCATGCACAGATAGTCGAGACATGGCTACAAATCATTCCAAGAAAACCGTTTGACGCACACTTTTAATTTTGGCGTTGTCAAAAAGGACTTTGATATCGTTGCTAGAGTGAGGCTGCAGTAGTCTAACATGGTGCTGTTTAGCAAATGTTGAATTGTTAAAGCAAGTTGTTTACAGTCATGACATACTTTTGTATAGATAGTGTATGTGGACACCCCTTCAAATTAGTGGATTCGGCTATTTCAGCCACACCTGTTGCCGACAGGTGTATAAAATCGAGCACACAGCCATGTAATCTCCATAGACAAACATTGGCAGTTGAATAGCCTTACTGAAGCGCTCAGGGACTTTCAATGTGGCACCGTCATAGGATGCCACCATTCCAATAAGTCAGTTTGTTGAATTTCTGCCTTGCTAGAGCTTCCCCAATCAACTGTAAGTGCTGTTATTGTGAAGTGGTAACATCTAGGAGCAACAACCGCTCAGTGGTGGGCCACACAAGCTCATAGAACGGGACCGCCATGTGCTGAAGCGCGTAACGAGTACAAATCGTCTGTCCTCGGTTTCAACACTCGCTACCAAGTTCCAAACTGCCTCTGGAAGCAATGTCATCACAATAACTTTTTGTCAGGATCTAAATGAAATGGGTTACCATTGCAGCCACATACAAGCCTAAGATCACCATGCGCAATGCCAAGCGTCAGCTGGAGTGGTGTAAACGCTACAGCATACAATGACATTCTAGACGATTCTGTGCTTCCAACTTTGTGGCAACAATTTGGGGAAGACCCTTTCCTGTTTCAGCATGACAATGCCCCTGTGCTCAAAGCGAGGTCCATAAAGAAATGGTTTGTCGAGATCGGTGTAGAAGAACTTGACTGGCCTGCACAGAGCCCCGACCTCAACCCATCGGACACCTTTGGGATGGATTGGTACGCCAACTGCGAGCCAGGCCTAATCGCCCAACATCAGTGCCCGACCTCACTAATGCTCTTGTGGCTGAATGGAAGCACAGCAATGTTCCAACATTTAGTGGAAAGCCTTCCCAGAAGTGTGGAGGCTGTTATACCAGCAAAGGGAGGACCAACTCCATTTTAATGACCATGATTTTGGAATAAGTTGTTCGACAAGCAGGTGTCCACATATTTATGGTCATGTAGTGTATCTACTGTAGTCCAAAGTTGCTCTATAGCTCTGTCACCGAAATAAATGTATTTCCTGTTGCCAAGTCATTTCCGGTTTCTATGCCTTTAGTTTTCCCTGTGGACCAATTTATGGGTGAATCCTGAAAGCTATAGATGGATTGTTCCAGAACGTTGTGTTTTTAGGGATTCATATTGATTCTTGTAGAAACGTTCAATTTTCTTCCACATTGTTCTAGTGTTCTTCCACATTGTTCTAGTGTTCTTCCACATTGTTCTAGTGTTCTTCCACATTGTTCTAGTGTTCTTCCACATTGTTCTAGTGTTCTTAAGTATGAAGCTGTTAATGTTCTATATTTTATCCTTTGAAAACAGATACGTACAATTATTGTGTGGATGAGCGAGTGCATCTTCAATCTGTACCCATTGTTCCTCTTTAGTGCATTTAACTATACAGTACCAGTCAAAAGTTTGGACACAGCTACTCATTGAAGGGTTTTTCTTTATTTTTACTATTTTCTAAATTGTAGAATAACAGTGAAGACATCAAAACTATGAAATAACACATATGGAATCATGTAGTAACCAAAAAAGTGTTAAACAAATCAAAATATATTTTAGGTTCTTCAAAGTAGCCATCCTTTGCCTTGATGACAGCTTTGCACACTCTTGGCATTCTCTCAACCAGCTTCAGCTGGAATGATTTTCCAACAGTCTTGAAGAAGTTCCCACATATGCTGAGCACTTGTTAGCTGCTTTTCCTTCACTCTGTGGTCCAACTCATCACAAACCACCTCAATTGGGTTGAGGTCGGGTGGTTGTGGAGGCCAGGTCAACTGATGCAGCACTCCATCACTCTCCATGGTCAAATAGCCGTTACACAGCCTGGAGGTGTGTTTTGGGTCATTGTCCTGTTGAAAAACAAATGATAGTCCCACTAAGCACAAACCAGGTGATATGGCGTGTCGCTGCAGAATGTTGTGGTAGCCATGCTGGTTAAGTGTGCCTCGAAATCTAAATAAATCACAGACAGTGTCACCAGCAAAGCACCCCCACACCATCACATCTCCTCCATGTTTCACGGTGGGAACCGCACACGCGGAGATCATCCGTTCACATACTCTGCGTCTCACAAAGACACGGCGGTTAGAATCAAAGATCTCAAAACAGTTGAACGGATCCCCCCCCCCCCCCCCCCCCGCTCTCAGAATGTTGACTTTGTTCTGATAATTCCACATCTTAAGGGTATTTAGTGTTTTTCTGCTTAACGCCGGTTCAGTGGCATTGGGCATCTTTGACTATTGTTATCTACATTGCTCCAGATCCTCCGGTGATACAGCCACGCCAAGCTCCTCCAATATCAGCTTGATAAAGGAACTGGAAAGGTCTCTTTTTTTTACCTCATTTTCCGGTAGGGACAATATTCTCATGTTTTGTCTCAATCTGTTTTCTAGCTGATCCAGCTCATCTTCTAAAGTTTGCACCTTTGTTTCCAGATGGGGTATTGTGATGTGATTATGGGGTATTGTGATGTCATTATGGGGTATTGTGATGCCAATTTTGTTGTCTTGTTTGTCCACGCACCCACCCTGCACATCTGACAGATTCCACTTTCCTTTCTAACAAATCCACCCTTTTAACAACAGATTGCTACAGTTTTTTTATTTTGGTGTTGTAGCATTGAGAGTATTTGAGCTATGCTTTCCTGGATATCCTTTAGCTGTTTGTTGCTCTCATTTGCATCTCCAAGTTGTTCTTTGTCTTTTCCTCTGAGGGAATCCATGGCTTGTTGGGTTCGAGTCTCAGCGTCGCTTTACTCACAGATTGGTTCACTGTTGTATGTAACTGACCTCTCACTCTCCCCCGGTTGCTTGGAGAAAGATTAATCTATCAGTTTTAAAGGCTTCGTTTAAACTATGTTGTCTGGCTTCTACATGTAATCACAGTTTTGATGTTCATGCGCCTCTTTACTGAACCAAGTTTATTTTTAAGGATGAAAGGTTTTAGGATGAAAATTTGTCTCAGGTTGAGGATCTGATTGTGATTTAAAAATGTAATAAAAATGTATGCACTCTACTATAAGTCGCTCTGGATAAGAGTGTCCGCTAAATGACTAAAATGTAAATGTAAAAAATGATTTAAAACCTAATAGGAAGACAGTGTTATCAGTTTTGATCTCTCTGTTAAACTAAATACCCTCTTTGTCTTTGGCAGGAGAGAGACCAAACTCAGAGGAACCAGAGGCAGAGGCGTCCAAAACAGCAAGACGACACCACTGCTCCCAGTGTGGAAAAGTTTTTTCCCGTTTAGCATCCCTGAAAAGACATAAATGAATACATACAGGAGAGAAGCCTTACTACTGCTCCCAATGTGGAAAGAGTTTTACCCAGTTAGGAACCCTGAACATACATAAGAGAATACACTCTGGAGCGAAGCCTCACCAATGCACCAAGTGTGGAGAGGGTTTTTCCCATTTAAGGTTCCTGAAAATACACGAAAGAATACATACAGGAGAGAAGCCTTTCCACTGCTCCCACTGTGTAAAGTGTTATATCAAGTTAGGGAACCTAAAAGAGCATGAGAGGAAACACACAGGAGAAAAGCCTTTCCAATGTTCCCATTGTGGAAAGCGTTTTACCTATTCACGGAACCTAAAAGGGCATGAGAGAATACACACAGGAGAGGAGAGGACTTACTATTACTGCTCTCAGTGTGGAAAGCATTTTAGTTGGTTAAAGGACCTAAAACGGCATGAGAGAACACACACTGGAGAGACCCCTTATCAATGCTCTCAGTGTGGAAAGGCTTTCTCTCGTTTAGCGTCCCTGAAGATACACAAAAGAATACATACAGGAGAGAAGCCTTACCACTGCTCCCAATGTGGAAGGAGTTTTACCCAGTTAGGAAGCCTGAGCATAAGATAATCCACTCTGGAGCGAAGCCTTACCATTGCGCCGAGTGTGGAACCATTTTTTCTCATTTAGGTTCCTTGAAATTACATGAAAGAATACATACGGGAGAGAAGCCTTACCACTGCTCCCACTGTGGAAAGCGTTTTACCAGGTTAGGGCACCTAAAAGAACATGAGAGGACGCACACAGGAGAAAAACCTTTCCAATGTTCCCAGTGTGGAAAGAGTTTTACCCATTCACAGACCCTCAAAGGGCATGAGAGAATACACACAAGACAGGAGAGGACTTACTATTACTGCTCCCAGTGTGGAAAGAGTTTTAGTTGTTTAAAGTACCTGAAAAGGCACGAGAGAACACACACTGGAGAGACCCCTTACCACTGCTCCCAGTGTGGAAAGAGTTTTACCCAGTTTGGGAGCCTGAACAAACATAAGAGAATACACTCTGGAGAGAAGCCCTAGCGGTATACAATAAAGACTGTATACCTGGGTATTTGGAAATAGCCACCATGGGATGGTTTTTCAATACATTATAATATTTGTAGCCACTTCAGTAAATACCTGTAGTCAACTTGTGCAATACATTAGGAGATAAAGCAGATGGCGATCTTCATTTCACCTGTCACATTATTTTACATTATGAAGCTAACCGTAGTTCCCCAGAACAGTTGAACCAGTCATGTGTTTGTTTGTAAATAACAACAGAAAGCGAGAGCAGCTGAGTTCAGATGTGTATTGACCGGGGTCACGTTATATAATGAAAGTCATCAGTGTTTTTTTGGTTCAATAGCGTGATCACTTAAGTGTCACTAAAGCTTTACCTTCACAGAAAATACATTAGTGCAACACATTTGTCCAGAAAATAGCTTAATTTTCATCAGATGACAAACAGAAATTCAACGCTATTTGGCTGGCAGCCACACAAGTAAATGAGTTTACAATGAAAATCAAGGTCTTTTTTTTTTAAACGATGCATGGCCATCATCATATTTCTAAACGTTTTATAATAGAAAGAATGTAGCCAGCTACCATTCCTAATGTTTTGTTTTAAAGTGAATCTGTCATTTTAGCTGATAAAAGTAGTTTACAGGAGAACAGCACCAAGTAGCTCCACAATGTCTGAAGCAGAAATCACAATAACAAGAATCTTAGCTCTACAGGTACAAAACGCAGACAGATTTTTCTGACGAGTTTTACATATTTATCCTGCATGAAAAACTCATAATTCTGCATAAACGCCAAGTTTAACTTGCTAGTTATCTCAGTAGGTGGCTGAATTAGTAAGGAGACGGGGCATCATATATTGTTAACTTTCTGCTATGTTTGAAAAGGTCAAAGCACTTTGAATTAGTTATTTTTTAAAATCTACACACAATACCCCATAATGACATCACAATACCCCATAATGACAAGGCAATAACAGGTTTTTAGATACTTTTGCAAATGTATTAAAAACTAAAAACAGAAACCTTATTTACATAAGTATTCAGACCCTTTACTATGAGACTTGAAATTGAGCTCAGTTGAATCCTGTTTCCATTGATCGTCCTCGAGATGTTTCTACAACTTGATTTGAAGTCCACTTGTTTTAAATTCAATTGATTGGACATGATTTGGAAAGGCACACACCTGTCTATATAAGGTCCCACAGTTGACAGTGCATGTCCGAGCAAAAACCAAGCCATGAAGTCGAAGGAATTATCCGTAGGTTTCCAAGACAGGATCTGGGGAAGGGTACCAGCAGCATTGATGGTCCCCAAGAACACGGTGGCCTCCATCATTCTTAAATGGAAGAAGTTTGGATCCACCAAGACTCTTCCTAGAGCTGGTCGTCTGGCCAAACTGAGCAATCGCGGGAGAAGGGCCTTGGTCTGGGAGGTGACCAAGAAGTCACCTCCCTGAGTTCCTCTGTGTAGATAGGAGAACCTTCTAGAAGGGCAAACCAATCAGGCCTTTATGGTAGAGTGGCCAGACGGAAGCCACTCCTTAGTAAAAGGCACATGACAGCCCGCTTGGAGTTTGCCAAAAGGCACCTAAAGGACTCTGACCATGAGAAACAAGATTCCCTGGTCTGATGGAACCAAGGTTGAACTCTTTGGCCTGAATGCCAAGCGTAACGTCTAGAGGAAACCAGGCACCATCCCTACGGTGAAGCATGGTGGTGGCAGCATCATGCTGTGGGGATGTTTTTCAGAGGCAGGGACTGGGAGACTTGTCAAGATCGAGGGAAAGATGAACGGAGCAAAGTACAGAGAGATCATTGATGAAAACCTGCACCAGAGTGCTCAGGACCTCAGACTGGGGCGAAGGTTCCCCTTCAACAGGACAATGATCCGAAACGCAGAGCCAAGACAACGCAGGAGTGGCTTCGGGACAAGTCTCAATGTCCTTAAGTGGCCTAGCCACAGCCTGGACTGAAACCTGATCGAACATCTCTGGAGAGACCTGAAAATAACTGTGCAGCAAAGCTCCCCATCCAACCTGACAGAGCTTGAGAGGATCTGCAGAGAAGAATGGGAGAAACTCCCCAAATACAGGTGTGCCAAGCTTGTTGTGTCATACCCAAGAAGACTGGAGGGTGTAATTTCTGCCAAATGTGCTTAAACAAAGTAATGAGTAAAGGGTCTGAATACTTATGTAAATGTCGTATTTCCATTTTTTTTATTTTTATACATTTGCAAAAATATCTAAAAGCCAGTTTTTGCTTTTTCATTATGGGGTATTGTGTGTAGATTGAAGAGGAAAAAAACTATTTTAATCAATTTTAGAATAACGTAACAAAATGTGTAAAAAGTCAAGGGGTCTGAATACTTTCCGAAGGCATTCTATGGTATGAGCATTTCTTGAGTCTAAACTTGAAACAGTCGTTTTGTTTCATTTAGATAATTAGTATTCATCAAGCTAAATTAATATGAAAATGTGATTACGTTGTTGACATGAAACATTCACTACATCCTGACTGTTCCCATATTAAAACATTCACTACATCCTGACTGTTCCCATATTAAAACATTCACTACATCATGACTGTTCCCATATTAAAACATTCACTACATCATGACTGTTCCCATATTAAAACATTCACTACATCATGACTGTTCCCATCAGTATTATTAAAACATTCACTACATCATGGCTGTTCCCATCAGTATTATTAAAACATTCACTACATCATGACTGTTCCCATATTAAAACATTCACTACATCATGACTGTTCCCATCAGTATTATTAAAACATTCACTACATCATGACTGTTCCCATATTAAAACATTCACTACATCCTGACTGTTCCCATATTAAAACATTCACTACATCCTGACTGTTCCCATATTAAAACATTCACTACATCATCACTGTTCCCATCAGTATTATTAAAACATTCACTACATCATGGCTGTTCCCATATTAAAACATTCACTACATCATGACTGTTCCCATCAGTATTATTAAAACATTCACTACATCATGACTGTTCCCATATTAAAACATTCACTACATCATGACTGTTCCCATCAGTATTATTAAAACATTCACTACATCATGACTGTTCCCATATTAAAACACTCACTACATCATGGCTGTTCCCATCAGTATTATTAAAACATTCACTACATCATGACTGTTCCCATATTAAAACATTCACTACATCATGGCTGTTCCCATATTAAAACATTCACTACATCATGATTGTTCCCATATTAAAACACTCACTACATCATGGCTGTTCCCATCAGTATTATTAAAACATTTACTACATCATGACTGTTCCCATCAGTATTATTAAAACATTCACTACATCATGACTGTTCCCATATTAAAACATTCACTACATCATGACTGTTCCCATATTAAAACATTCACTACATCCTGACTGTTCCCATATTAAAACATTCACTACATCATGACTGTTCCCATCAGTATTATTAAAACATTCACTACATCATGACTGTTCCCATCAGTATTATTAAAACATTCACAACATCATGACTGTTCCCATATTAAAACATTAACTACATCATGACTGTTCCCATCAGTATTATTAAAACATGCACTACATCATGACTGTTCCCATATTAAAACATTCACTACATCATGACTGTTCCCATCAGTATTATTAAAACATTCACTACATCATGACTGTTCCCATATTAAAACACTCACTACATCATGACTGTTCCCATATTAAAACATTCACTACATCATGACTGTTCCCATATTAAAACATTCACTACATCATGACTGTTCCCATCAGTATTATTAAAACATTCACTACATCATGACTGTTCCCATCAGTATTATTAAAACATTCACTACATCCTGGCTGTTCCCATATTAAAACATTCACTACATCATGACTGTTCCCATAATAAAACATTCACTACATCCTGGCTGTTCCCATATTAAAACATTCACTACATCATGGCTGTTCCCATATTAAAACATTCACTACATCATGACTGTTCCTATATTAAAACATTCACTACATCATGGCTGTTCCCATATTAAAACATTCACTACATCATGGCTGTTCCCATATTAAAACATTCACTACATCATGACTGTTCCCATCAGTATTATTAAAACATTCACTACATCCTGACTGTTCCCATCAGTATAATTAAAACATTCACTACATCATGACTGTTCCTATATTAAAACATTCACTACATCATGGCTGTTCCCATCAGTATTATTAAAACATTCACTACATCATGACTGTTCCATCAGTATTATTAAAACATTCACTACATCATGACTGTTCCCATCAGTGTTATTAAAACATTTACTACATCATGACTGTTCCCATCAGTATTATTCAAACATTCACTACATCATGACTGTTCCCATCAGTATTATTAAAACATTCACTACATCATGGCTGTTCCCATATTAAAACATTCACTACATCATGACTGTTCCCATATTAAAACATTCACTACATCATGACTGTTCCCATCAGTATTATTAAAACATTCACTACATCATGACTGTTCCCATATTAAAACATTCACTACATCATGACTGTTCCTATATTAAAACATTCACTACATCATGACTGTTCCCATCAGTATTATTAAAACATTTACTACATCATGACTGTTCCCATATTAAAACATTCACTACATCATGACTGTTCCCATCAGTATTATTAAAACATTCACTACATCATGACTGTTCCCATCAGTATTATTAAAACATTCACTACATCATGACTGTTCCCATATTAAAACACTCACTACATCATGACTGTTCCCATCAGTATTATTTAAACATTCACTACATCATGACTGTTCCCATCAGTATTATTAAAACATTCACTACATCATGACTGTTCCCATATTAAAACACTCACTACATCATGACTGTTCCCATAAGTATTATTAAAACATTCACTACATCATGGCTGTTCCCATCAGTATTATTAAAACGCTCACTACATCATGACTGTTCCCATCAGTATTATTAAAACATTCACTACATCATGGCTGTTCCCATCAGTATTATTAAAACGCTCACTACATCATGACTGTTCCCATCAGTATTATTAAAACATTCACTACATCATGACTGTTCCCATATTAAAACATTCACTACATCATGACTGTTCCATCAGTATTATTAAAACATTCACTACATCATGGCTGTTCCCATCAGTATTATTAAAACATTCACTACATCATGGCTGTTCCCATATTAAAACATTCACTACATCATGACTGTTCCCATAAGTATTACTAAAACATTCACTACATCCTGGCTGTTCTCATCAGTATTATTAAAACATTCACTACATCATGGCTGTTCCCATATTAAAACATTCACTACATCATGACTGTTACCATATTAAAACATTCACTACATCATGACTGTTCCCATCAGTATTATTAAAACATTCACTACATCATGACTGTTCCCATCAGTATTATTAAAACAT
Organism: Salmo trutta; assembly: GCF_901001165.1. NCBI lineage: Eukaryota > Metazoa > Chordata > Actinopteri > Salmoniformes > Salmonidae > Salmo > Salmo trutta. The sequence continues at coordinate 19,660,397 of NW_021822911.1, read as the reverse complement.
TCACTACATCATGACTGTTCCATCAGTATTATTAAAACATTCACTACATCATGACTGTTCCATCAGTATTATTAAAACATTCACTACATCATGACTGTTCCCATCATTATTATTAAAACATTCACTACATCCTGGCTGTTCCCATATTAAAACATTCACTACATCATGGCTGTTCCCAACAGTATTATTAAAACATTCACTACATCATGGCTGTTCCCATATTAAAACATTCACTACATCATGACTGTTCCCATCAGTATTATTAAAACATTCACTACATCATGACTGTTCCCATATTAAAACATTCACTACATCATGACTGTTCCCATATTAAAACATTCACTACATCATGACTGTTCCCATATTAAAACATTCACTACATCATGACTGTTCCCATATTAAAACATTCACTACATCATGACTGTTCCCATCAGTATTATTAAAACATTCACTACATCATGGCTGTTCCCACATTAAAACATTCACTACATCATGACTGTTCCCATCAGTATTATTAAAACATTCACTACATCATGACTGTTCCCATATTAAAACATTCACTACATCATGACTGTTCCCATATTAAAACATTCACTACATCATGGCTGTTCCCATATTAAAACATTCACTACATCATGACTGTTCCCATCAGTATTATTAAAACATTCACTACATCATGACTGTTCCCATCAGTATTATTAAAACATTCACTACATCATGACTGATCCCATCAGTATTATTAAAACATTCACTACATCATGACTGTTCCCATCAGTATTATTAAAACATTCACTACATCATGACTGTTCACATCAGTATTATTAAAACATTCACTACATCATGACTGTTCCCATATTAAAACATTCACTACATCATGACTGTTCCCATCAGTATTATTAAAACATTCACTACATCCTGACTGTTCCCATATTAAAACATTCACTACATCATGACTGTTCCCATATTAAAACATTCACTACATCATGACTGCTACCATCAATATTATTAAAACATTCACTACATCATGACTGTTCCCATCAGTATTATTAAAACATGCACTATATCATGACTGTTCCTATATTAAAACATTCACTACATCATGGCTGTTCCCATCAGTATTATTAAAACATTCACTACATCATGACTGTTCCCATCAGTATTATTAAAACATTCACTACATCATGACTGTTCCCATATTAAAACATTCACTACATCATGGCTGTTCCCATCAGTATTATTAAACTGGTTCCCATCAGTATTATTAAAACATTTACTACATCATGGACTGTTTCCATCCGCTATCAGTATTATTAAAACATTCACTACATCATGAACTGTTCCATCAGTATATTAAAACATTCACTACATCATGACTGTTCCCATCAGTATATTAAAACATTCACTACATCATGGCTGTTCCCATCAAGTATTATTAAAACATTTCACTACATCATGACTGTTCCCATCAGTATTATAAAAACCATTTCACTACATCAGAGCTGTGTCCCATCAGTAATTATTCAAACATTCCACTAACATCATGGACCTGTTCCCATATTAAAACACTCACTACATCATGGCTGTTCCCATATTAAAAACATTCACTACATCAGGGCTGTTCCCCTCAGTATTTATTAAAACATTCACTACATCATGACTGTTCCCATCAGTATTATTAAAAAATGCACTATATCATGACTGTTCCTATATTAAAACTTCACTACACTCATGGCTGTTCCCATCAGTATTATTAAACATCCACCTACATCATGAACTGTTCCCATCAGTCATTATTAAACACTCACTACATCATGGACTGTTCCCATCAGTATTATTAAACATTCACAACAACATGAACTGTTCCCATATTAAAACATTCACTACATCATGACTGTTCCCACAGTATTATTAAAACATTCACTACATCATGACTGTTCCCATCAGTATTATTAAAACATTCACTACATCATGACTGTTCCCACAGTATTATTAAAACATTCACTACATCATGACTGTTCCCATATTAAAACATTCACTACATCATGACTGTTCCCATATTAAAACATTCACTACATCATGCTGTTCCCATCAGTATTAAACATTCACTACATGCTGTTCCCAACAGTATTATTAAAATATTCACTACATCATGACTGTTCCCATATTAAAACATTCACTACATCATGACTGTTCCCATATTAAAACATTCACTACATCATGACTGTTATGTGATTTTCTTTCAAGAAAAAGGACATTTCTAAGTGACCCCAAACTTTTGAACGGTAGTTTACATGTACATGATGTATTGTTACACCATGTAGGAGCAGTATAGACCTAGTCTGTTCATTATATACATCTACATGATGTATTGTTACACCATGTAGGAGCAGTATAGACCTAGTCTGTTCATTATATACATCTACATGATGTATTGTTACACCATGTAGGAGCAGTATAGACCTAGTCTGTTCATTATATACATCTACATGATGTATTGTTACACCATGTAGGAGCAGTATAGACCTAGTCTGTTCATTATATATATCTACATGATGTATTGTTACACCATGTAGGAGCAGTATAGACCTACAGTAGCTGGCTACTTATTTAGATTTGGTTTGACTTAATGAAACTGCCTTAAATGTTCTGTAGTAAAAAAAAAAAAATATTCGCACTAATCAATCACCACATTCAGGTCTTTGTATGTCTCAATTTAATGGTATTATTTAATTAAATCCATGTAAAATAATCTTTGTCTGAATATAAAATGTGATCCTCAACTGCGTTTCCCTCCAGTCAGCAGACGGCGATGTGCGTCTTTCAGGCGATGCTGCAGCGTGACGTATAATCTAGTGGACGGTTCTTCATAAACAGCTCGTCAACCACCTCGGTAGCTTGCTAGCCAACATAGCCGAAAGATTCAACCTATTTATACGTTTTCGGTCTATATTAGCTACTGTGTTTTAGACACACTTCTATCGTATCTACTTGTTAACCTATTTAATTTAATATTACGTTATTGTTTATTAGTCAGCTATAGTAGCTGGCTGGTTAAGTTAGCATTAGCCTAGTCGCTAATGATAGCTAGCTAGCTAACATCCCCGAACATGGGCTCCCTAAACTACTCCCCTCCTGTTAAAGAAGAGGAGGTCTGCTGGACGGAGAAAGAAGCTCTGGGGCTGAACATTGTCGTGAAAGAGGAGAAGGAAGAGGAGGATGTTACAGTAAAACAACAAGTAGAGGGTGAGGCTGTTACAGTGAAAGATGAAGAGAAACGTTTCAGTTAAACAAGAGGAAGAAGAGGATGATGCTGTTTTTGGAGTGAAGAAGGAAGGAGAGATTACTGTCACATTGGAAGATGAAGAGGAGGAGACAGGAGATCTGATTAACACCAGTAAGTACCACCTTCAATTAGTTTTTAACTTTGGATATTCGGAGTTGGCTCGTCAATACCTCTTCAACGGAGGGTCCTGGGATGATGACTGATATGTCTAGAATCAGACGACTTAGAGAACAAGCTACCCCTTGTTTTCTCCGTTCCGTTTCTAAAAAGTGACTTAACATATATATTTGAGGAGGGTCTATCTGCTGACCGCAGACTGGGGGGGCCACGGCATGTAGTGATTTTAATGTAGTGATGTTTTACTACACACCGTGACCCCCAATAGAGCCATGTGAGAGTTGGGTTGGCTACACCAAAGATTATGGATATACTGACAAGATGTCTCTCCGTCCTGACAAGGGGAGTCGTTGTCCACAAAGCGGCACTGTGGGTTGTCTATCTCCCACCTATCCTGTCTTTGGATTGGTGGATACATCTTATTATTGTTTATTTTCTATGAGGGTTGTTGACGTCAACCGCCTGTATTCAATGGAGAGAGATGCTAAGCTACTAGCATGAATATGCATAGCGATCTGGAGACAAATCCTATAGTGTTTTTATCAAAGTTGTCGGTATGTCACGTGTCCACAAAACAACTTAATCATTACGAAACTTCTGTTAGATCAAGTAAACCTCATGTAGCAAATAAGCCATTCATTTTGTTGTTGACCAAATTCGACACTTTCCACATTGGGATGACAATTGTTTCAACTTGGATACAGCCTACTGTAGCCTACTGGCATGACCTAGAGAGATACAACCTACTGTAACCTACTGGTATGACCTAGAGAGATACAACCTACTGTAACCTACTGGCATGACCTAGAGAGTTACAACCTACTGTAACCTACTGGCATGACCTAGAGAGATACAACCTACTGTAGACTACTGGCATGACCTAGAGAGTTACAACCTACTGACCTACTGGCATGACCTAGAGAGATACAACCTACTGTAACCTACTGGCATGTCCTAGAGAGTTACAACCTACTGTAGACTACTGGCATGACCTAGAGAGTTACAACCTACTGTAACCTACTGGCATGACCTAGAGAGATACAACCTACTGTAACTTACTGGCATGACCTAGAGAGTTACAACCTACTGTAACCTACTGGCATGACCTAGAGAGTTACAACCTACTGTAACCTACTGGCATGACCTAGAGAGATACAACCTACTGTAACCTACTGGCATGACCTAGAGCGATACAACCTACTGACCTACTGGCATGACCTAGAGAGTTACAACCTACTGTAACCTACTGGCATGTCCTACAGAGATACAACCTACTGTAGCCTACCTGCATGTCCTACAGAGATACAACCTACTGTAACCTACTGGCATGTCCTAGAGAGTTACAACCTACTGTAACCTACTGGCATGACCTAGAGAGATACAACCTACTGTAACCTACTGGCATGACCTAGAGAGATACAACCTACTGTAACCTACTGGCACGACCTAGAGAGATACAATCTACTGTAACCTACTGGCATGTCCTAGAGAGTTACAACCTACTGTAACCTACTGGCATGACCTAGAGAGTTACAACCTACTGTAATCTACTGGCATGACCTAGAGAGTTACAACCTACTGTAGCCTACTGGCATGACCTAGAGAGTTACAACCTACTGTAACCTACTGGCATGACCTAGAGAGTTACAACCTTCTGTAACCTACTGGCATGACCTAGAGAGATACAACCTACTGTAACCTACTGGCATGACCTAGAGCGATACAATCTACTGACCTACTGGCATGACCTAGAGAGTTACAACCTACTGTAACCTACTGGCATGTCCTACAGAGATACAACCTACTCTAGCCTACCTGCATGTCCTACAGAGATACAACCTACTGTAACCTACTGGCATGTCCTAGAGAGTTACAACCTACTGTAACCTACTGGCACGACCTAGAGAGATACAATCTACTGTAACCTACTGGCATGTCCTAGAGAGTTACAACCTACTGTAACCTACTGGCATGACCTAGAGAGATACAACCTACTGTAACCTACTGGCATGACCTAGAGAGATACAACCTACTGTAACCTACTGGCACGACCTAGAGAGATACAATCTACTGTAACCTACTGGCATGACCTAGAGAGATACAACCTACTGTAGCCTACTGGCATGACCTAGAGAGATACAACCTACTGTAACCTACTGGCATGACCTAGAGAGATACAACCACTGGTTTGCATGCATTTCTATGCAGTCAAATTACAAACATCAACATGCAACAACAACCAACGTGCTGTTAGGTGAAGTTATGGGTCCTATAGTAGGTCTATGTTGTTAGGTGAAGTTATGGGTCCTACAGTAGGTCTATGTTGTTGTTAGGTGAAGTTATGGGTCCTACAGTAGGTCTGTGTTGTTGTTAGGTGAAGTTATGGGTTCTACAGTAGGTCTATGTTGTTGTTAGGTGAAGTTATGGGCCAATTTGTTAAACACTTAGTGTACAAACCCTCATTGTCAGGCTGATGGCAAAGCTAGCCAAATAACATTTTACTGGTAGAAATGTTTTTTTTTAGTATAAAGCAGTTGATTTGCAACAATAAAAGAAACATTTTATTAAGCAGGACATTCAATCGAGCCTTACAATTATAATCCAAAATAGTGTGAATTGCACTCATAAGCAACCTGTAAATGCATTCAGCCTATGAGAACTCCCCTGAGTTTTCCCCCACGGTGGTGAATTAGTGAATAGACACAGAGCTTAATGTGAGTTTCCTTGAGTAGCACTCCTGATCTTGTCCTGATAGTGCGCTGTAATATTCAGAATACATTGTGAAAAACGAAAATCTTCGCTCACCATTTTTGCTCCAGGCAGATATACTACATCCATAACTAGTGGTTTCCTCATTACCAGATATACTACATCCATAACTAGTGGTTTCCTCATTACCAGATATACTACATCCATAACTAGTGGTTTCCTCATTACCAGATATACTACATCCATAACTAGTGGTTTCCTCATTACCAGATATACTACATCCATAACTATTGGTTTCCTCATTACCAGATATACTACATCAATAACTAGTGGTTTCCTCATTAGCAGGGAGGAGTTTCTACAACCAAATTGCGTGTGCATCGCTGCAATTTTAGCAAACACAGAAAGGGGCCTATATTGGAGGCCAAAAGTCATCTGGCACACTGCTTAGGTCTTGACTGTCTTAAGATAGTCTTGTCAAATGTTGTACAACTTCATGGGTACTCTCTGGTCATCCCTTTTTACCTCAAATAAACAGTGGATTTCTGCTGTTGTGGGCATTTAACCATCTGTATGACTTTGTTGTTCACACAGGAGAGAGACGGGACTATCGTGGATCCTCTGGGGAGCCTCAACAACATCATGATGCTGACGAGGCAGAGAAGAGTCCCTCCAGATCAGAACTCCTCAAGAAACACCTGCAGAGACCCACAGGGAAGAAATCTCACTGCTGCTCTGACAGTGGGAAAATATTAAACTCCTCAGTAAAACTTAAAGTACATCAAAGAATTCACACTAAAGAGAAACCTTTTGGCTGTACTCAATGTGGGAAGAGTTTTGTTCGTTCTAACTGTCTGAAGAGACACCAGATAACACACACAGGAGAGAAAGCTTTTAGCTGTAATCAATGTGGAAGGAGTTATACCCTGTCAGGTAGCCTGATAGCACATCAGAGAACACACACAGGAGAGAAACCTTTTAGCTGTACTCAATGTGGGAAGAGTTTTTTTTCGTTCTAACTGTCTGAAGAGACACCAGAGAACACACACAGGAGAGAAACCTTTTAGCTGTAATCAATGTGGAAAGAGTTTTACTGAGTCAAGAAGCCTGATATCACATCAGAGAACACACACAAGAGAGAAACGAGAGAAACCATATAGCTGTACTCTATGTAGGAAGAGTTTTGTTCTTTCTAGCAGTCTGAAGGTACACCATGGAACACACACAGGAGAGAAATCTTTTAGCTGTGATCAATGTGGGAAGGGGTTTGTTAGTTCTTGTGGTCTGAAGGTACACCATAGAACACACAGGAGAGAAACCTCATAGCTGTGCTCAATGTGGGAATAGATACTCTGATAAACAGAGAAGAGTCTCTCCAAATCAATGTGGGAAGATTTTTCTGCATCTAGCAGTCTGACTCTACACCAGAGAATACACACAGGAGAGAAACTTATAGCTGTGATCAGTGTGACAAGAGATACTCTGATAAAAGATCTCTGATCAAACATCAGAAAATACATGAAGGAATTGTTTCATGATATCAATGAATTAATGTCACAATGTAGAATGTTTTAACATTGTAGTAGGAGTATTTTAATGATGTCACAATGTAGAACCCTAAACGTTTGTCCCCTGTTCTATTGATTTCAACATGATATGGATATTAGCCTCAGGGGGAAAATCCAGGCTCTGAAATGGAAGAGTTACTATTTATGTGATTTAATAAAAAGTGACTAACAACAAAAGAGCTGTGTTACACTTACCACGTTGGTGACCCACTGGAATCAAAATGCAACACTTCAAAATGTATCTGGCTGTTTTCTACAAATTGTCCTCTAACCAGTGATGTACACATTATTCCCAGATTCCATGTGGTTTTTGAGCTGTTAGTTTTAACAGGACGTGCAACCTCATCTCCCTTCTGTCGACACAATTGATTTCAACATGATATCGATGAGTTATGACAAATAAGTGTTGCGTTCCTTTATTTAGCGACCCCTACATTGAAATGCATCTCTCCAAAATGTAGCTGACTGTCTTCTGCAGGTTGTCCTCTAACCAGTGAGGTGAAAGATATCTCCCATTTCCATGTGTTTTTTTAGTTGTGCTAGTTTCAACATCATGTACAACCTGATTTTCCCCCCTTAATCGATATCAGTGATTTATTGCTACTTGTCAAAACAACAGCGTTTTTGGTGCTTGTGCAGTTTATAACGTGCTTGTATAAGTAAATACAAGTAATATGATTATTGTGGCAGATGTTTGTGTAGATAGTACATTTTAGGTTTTCAATTTATCACAAACTGTTTCTGCATTTGGACTATTGATTTGGACACGTTTAAACTGTGACATTGGGGATATCCCATCTAGCACAATGTCGTTGAAAATAAGACTATGCCCGACATTCAATATAAGTTTGGTTTTAGTTGAAAGTGAAAGTTGAAAAGAAAACAATTTAATTTCAACTTACTTGCAGCCTAAACACATAGTCACAGTACAATAATCAATTATATGAACAATCCTACATCACTCCAGTATTTATTTACAACATTCAAGTACTAATTGTCTTTATTCCACTACTGAAGAAGCAGGACTCAAATCACCTCATATTTCAAACATTCAGCCTGACAAAAAATACATGTTTTATTATTCCATGCCTCACCATTAAGTGAAATATTGCTAATACATATTAACAAAGGGGTGTACATTTGGTTTTTATATTTCATGTTTAATATTCATGTAAGATTTAGTAATCATAATTATTTATGCAACCAACTGACAATCTTTTGGTACAATTATATTGATATTGTTGCCCTGCTTTTAGAATATCAGGGTTCATTCTCAGATGTGCCAACCCAAATGTACTAGAGCATGACATTGGGGACTGGACCCCGATCCAACAACATGCCTATCTAGTGAACCCTGAAAAGAGAGAGAAGCTCTGCAGTGAGGTGGAAAGTTACTACGGATATTGCAGGAGTTTCCTCTTGAAATCAGACATGTCCGTGGTAAGGAAACTTGGTTTCTGATTGTCTCAAGGGTGGGCAGTTAAATAGTTTTGTGTTTTGTCAGTGCATTACAATTTATTTTGACTGCATGTTTTTCCGTATTGGAGATGAGTTTTGTTTGGGCTCGTTCCAAGGGGATGAGAGTTCTAGAAGCTAGTGAGTTTTAGGAAGACGAGAGTTCTAGAATCTAGTGAGTTTTAGGAAGACGAGTGTTCTAGAAGCTAGTGAGTTTTAGGAAGATGAGAGTTCTGGAAGCTAGTGAGTTTTAGGATTCTATAGTAAGAAAAAGGATAAATAAATATTTCGATTATATATTATTATTTAGAAATGTGTTTTTCTTGTTTTTTTCTTGTTGCCCGTCAAGCTGGTTAGCACGTTTAGCTCGTTAGCCCGTAAAGCTCGTTAGCACGTCTAGCTCGTTAGCACGTTTAGCTCGTTAGCCCGTCAAGCTCGTTAGCCCGTCTAGCTCGTTAGCCCGTCTAGCTCGTTAGCCCGTCTAGCTCGTTAGCCCGTCTAGCCCGTTAGCACGTCTAGCCCGTTAGCTCGTTAGCACGTCTAGCTCGTTAGCACGTCTAGCTCGTTAGCACGTCTCGCTCGTTAGCACGTCTCGCTCGTTAGCCCGTCTAGCTCGTCTAGCTCGTTAGCACGTCTAGCTCGTTAGCCCGTCTAGCTCGTTAGCCCGTCTAGCTCGTTAGCCCGTCTAGCTCGTTAGCCCGTCTAGCCCGTTAGCACGTCTAGCCCGTTAGCTCGTTAGCACGTCTAGCTCGTTAGCACGTCTAGCCCGTTAGCACGTCTAGCTCGTTAGCTCGTTAGCCCGTCTGGCTCGTTAGCCCGTCTGGCTCGTTAGCCCGTCTGGCCCGTTAGCCCGTCTGGCCCGTTAGCACGTCTAGCTCGTTAGCACGTAGGACGCACTGATTGGTGTCACCTCGTTAGTCAGTATGTGTTACACCTGTGCTGGCTTGTCCATCTCGTTAGTGGGAAGGTGTTTCACCTGAGCTGGTCCAGGTTCTATTTAAGAGTGTCTGGCCCAGTGCTCCAGTTGTCTTGATACATGTGGAGAGTCAACACCTTTAGTTGCGCCACCTTTTTGGTTTGCTTCCTGTCTTTAAGTTTGGTGTGGGTTTTTCTTTTGTTTGCCTCTTCTTGGGCAGATTTAGTGGGTCTCATGGTGGGTGTCTTTTATGTCCCAGTTGTTGTTACTAGTCAACTTCCAGTGGACACTGAGAACAAGATTATGTTATAATACTTGTATTGCTTCAAATGGTTGTTTTATGCAACAGAATAGAGGGTTCTTAGAACTATTGTATCTGTGTGTTCTACTGAGGATGGGCTTCTGGGAGAAAACACTGACAGGAGATTTACAATGTCTTTTGGGTGATAAAACCTAAAGAGACCGCATTCCAGAGCATGAGTTAATGTTTCTGTTCTATATGGTACCAGGGAGAGATGACCTCAGGGCCAGACCCTTGTCTCTACACAAAGAGTAGTGTTTTTACAGCAGATACTTAGAATTCTCAGCAGACAGTATCTTTCATACAAATCTTAACCTTGTGACCCGTTCTATACATCTATTGTTCGTCATGTAGGTTGAAAGGGGTGTATCTTGGCTATAAAAGACCATTGTACTTTTGTTTTGTGGCTCTCAACGAATCATCTTGGGGTGATTCATCTCTTAATGAATCATCTGGGGGTGATTCATCTCTCAACGAATCATCTGGGGGTGATTCACTGGGGGTGATTCATCTCTCAATGAATCATCTGGGGGTGATTCGTCGACCAGCCATCATTATCGTAGAGCACTCAATTGATTCTCTTTGTATGTGTGTGTTGTATTGACCTGCTCCCTTATAAGTGAATAAAGATTTAGTTTAAGAATAACTCTGACTTGTGTGATGTTTGTCTCTCCTCATTTGATTTGAAAGAAAATAACAACCACATTTGGCGATGAGAATCCCTACCTGGGCTCGAACCAGGGACTCTCTGCACACATCAACAACAACAACCCTCAAAGCACCGTTACCCATTGCTCCACAAAAGCAGCGGCCCTTGCAGAGCAACTACTTCAAGGTCTCACATCGCCGATTGAAACGCTATTAACACCCCACACTAGCTAGCCATTTCACATCGGTTATTTACTATTTTATTGAATAAACCTTTTTCCATAAAGTTAGAGTCCTAAGTCATTTCAGAGTTTGCTAAATCCAATGGTTCTAACCGAGAGTCACCTTAACTTTATTGACGACACCCAAATGGATACTGTCATTAACGCGGGTCTTCAATAATTACACATAATACTTAATACTGTAGCTGTTTAGTTAGTTGAACATGTGACTATCATCAGCTGATCCAGGAAATCATTTTCTGAATGACAGTCACATGACAAACATCACGACATGGGTATATTTGTTGTTAGGTGAAGTTATGGGTCCTACAGTAGGTCTATGTTATTCTTAGGTGAAGTTATGGGCCAATTTGCCAAACACCTAATTTACAAACCCTCATTGTCAGGCTGATGGAAAAGCCAAAGATTATTTTACTGGTTGAAGTGTTTTTTTTAAGTACAAAGCGGTTGATTTGCGATGATGACACAAACATTATATTAAGCAGAACATTCAAACGAGCCTTACAATTAGAATCCAAAGTAGTGTGAAATGTACTCATAAGCAACCTGGAAATGGAGGTTACTCCCCTGAGTTTGCCCCCATTCACATTCAGAATACATTGTGAAAAACTAAAATCTTTGTTCACCATTTTGGCTCCAGGCAGATATAGTACATCCATAACTATCGGTTTCCTCATTAGCAGGGAGGAGTTTCTACAACGAAATTGCATGCGCATCGCCCTCGTGCCACAATTTTAGCAAACACAGAAAGGGGCCTATATTGGAGACCAACAGTTGTCTGGCACACTGCTTAGAGTTTCAACAACATGAATAACTTATTTCTAGCCTACAATCATCGGTTACTACTAAAATATGACTATTCTTGCTCATTTTAAGACAATTGTCAAGTAATTTTTACATTCATTACAGACGTCAATTGTTGTACAACATTATGGCGCCGCTGTTGGCATCACCTTTTACAGTGGATTACTGCTGTTGTGGGCCTTTAATCATCTGTCTGACTTTGTTGTTCACACAGGAGAGAAACTTCACTATTGTGGATCCTCTGGGGAGCCTCAACAACCTCATGATGTTGAAGAGGCAGAGAAGAGTCTCTCCACATCAGAACACCTCAAGAAACACCTGCAGAGATCCACAGGGAAGAGAACTCACTGCTGCTCTGACTGTGGGAAGAGATTTACTTCCTCATCAGGCATTAAAATTCATCAGAGAACACACACAGGAGAGAAATATTTTAGCTGTGGTCAATGTGGGAAGAGTTTTGGTCGATCTTGCCATCTGACTCAACACAAGAGAATACACACAGGAGAGAAACCGTATACCTGTGGTCAATGTGGGAAAAGTTTTGGTCAATCTGGCAATCTGGTATCACACCAGAGAACACACACAGGAGAGAAACCTTATAGCTGTGGTCAATGTGGGAAGAGGTTTGCTACATCTAGCGCTCTGACTCTACACCAGAGAATACACACAGGAGATAAACCTTATAGCTGTGGTCAATGTGGGAAGAGGTTTGCTGCATCTAGCACTCTGACTCTACACCAGAGAACACACACAGGAGAGAAATCTTATAGCTGTGATCAATGTGGGACGAGTTTTGCTACATCTAGCGCTCTGACTCTACACCAGAGAATACACACAGGAGATAAACCTTATAGCTGTGGTCAATGTGGGAATAGGTTTGCTGCATCTAGCACTCTGACTCTACACCAGAGAACACACACAGGAGAGAAACCTTATAGCTGTGGTCAATGTGGGAAGAGTTTTGGTCGATCTTGCCACCTGACTCAACACAAGAGAATACACATAGGAGAGAAATCTTATAGCTGTGGTAAATGTGGGAAGAGGTTTGCTGCATCTAGCACTCTGACTCAACACCAGAGAATACACACAGGAGAGAAATCTAATAGCTGTGGTCAATGTGGGAAGAGTTTTGGTCGATCTTGCCATCTGACTCAACACAAGAGAATACACACAGGAGAGAAACCGTACACCTGTGGTCAATGTGGGAAAAGTTTTGGTCAATCTGGCAATCTGGTATCACACCAGAGAACACACACAGGAGAGAAATCTTATAGCTGTGGTCAATGTGGGAAGAGGTTTGCTACATCTAGCGCTCTGACTCTACACCAGAGAATACACACAGGAGATAAACCTTATAGCTGTGGTCAATGTGGGAAGAGGTTTGCTGCATCTAGCACTCTGACTCTACACCAGAGAACACACACAGGAGAGAAACCTTATAGCTGTGGTCAATGTGGGACGAGTTTTGCTACATCTAGCGCTCTGACTCTACACCAGAGAATACACACAGGAGATAAACCTTATAGCTGTGGTCAATGTGGGAATAGGTTTGCTGCATCTAGCACTCTGACTCTACACCAGAGAACACACACAGGAGAGAAACCTTGTAGCTGTGGTCAATGTGGGAAGAGTTTTGGTCGATCTTGCCACCTGACTCAACACAAGAGAATACACATAGGAGAGAAACCTTATAGCTGTGGTAAATGTGGGAAGAGGTTTGCTGCATCTAGCACTCTAACTCAACACCAGAGAATACACACAGGAGAGAAATCTTATAGCTGTGGTCAATGTGGGAAGAGTTTTGGTCGATCTTGCCATCTGACTCAACACAAGAGAATACACACAGGAGAGAAATCTTATACCTGTGGTCAATGTGGGAAAAGTTTTGGTCAATCTGGCAATCTGGTATCACACCAGAGAACACACACAGGAGAGAAACCTTATAGCTGTGGTCAATGTGGGAAGAGGTTTGCTGCATCTAGCACTCTGACTCTACACCAGAGAACACACACAGGAGAGAAATTGTATAGCTGTGATCAATGTGGGAAGAGTTTTGGTCGATCTGGAGAGCTGACAGGGCACCAGAGAACGCACACAGGAGAGAAATCTTATAGCTGTGATCAATGTGGGAAGAGTTTTACTACATCTTGCTCTCTGACTTCACACCAGAGAACTCACACAGGAGAGAAACCTTATATCTGTGGTCAATGTGGGAAGAGTTTTAGTCAATCTAGCTATCTGACAATGCACCAGAGAACGCACACAGGAGAGAAATCTTATAGCTGTGACCAGAGATAATCTGATAAAAGACTTCTGATCAAATATCAGAAAATACAGACATGAAGGAGTTGTTTCATGATATCAATGAATTAATGTCACAATGTAGAATGTTTTACCATTGTAGAAGGATAATTTTAATGATGTCACAATGTAGAACCCTAAACGTTAGTCCCCTGTTCTATTGATTTCAACATGATATGGATATTAGCCTCAGGGGGAAAATCCAGGTTCTGAATTGAGAGAGTTACTGTGTATGTGATTTAACAAAAAGTGATTAACAAAAAAAGAGTTGTTACACTTACCATGTTGGTGACCCACTGGAATCAAAATGCAACACTTCAAAATGTATCTGGCTGTTTTCTACAAGTTGTCCTCTAACAAGTGATGTACACATTATTCCCAGGTTCCATGTGATTTTTGAGCTGTTCGTTTTAACAGGACGTGCAACCTC